>NC_092344.1:114066591-114366591 GCF_963676685.1 Mytilus edulis | reverse complement strand
TTTATCTTTATTTATAAGCATTCACTATACATGCTATATAAGAATAAGAATATTTCATTAAATGTTAATGAAAAGGGAACATTTTAAAACTATCATGACAGTACAAAGACAGATGACATATTTCAAAACCTTTCTTGTCTCTCATGGTACAACTGATTTTTATAGTTTGTTCTTATGTTGTACTGTCACAGGTCAAAAAGGGGGGGGGGGATTGGGCGCCTGCTAACATGTTTAACCCCACCATGCACATTCTGTATGTATGTGCCTGTCCAAAGTCAGGAGCCTGTAATTCAGTGGTTTTCGTTTGTAGATGTGTTAAATATTTGTTTTTCGTTCATTTTTTGTACATAAATTAGGCCGTTAGTTTTCTCGTTTGAATTGTTTTACATTTGTCATTTCGGGGCCTTTTATAGCTGACTATGCGGTATGGGCTTTGCCCATTGTTGAAGGCTATACGGTGACCTATAGTTGTTAATTTCTGTATCATTTGGTCTCTTGTGGAGAGTTTTCTCATTGGCAATCATACCACATCTTTTTTATACACACACACAAACATACATTTGTATATAAAGAGTAATATTTCATATTTTTTTTTCTTTACATTCAAATGTTAATAAAGTTTTACTTTACATTTTCAATATACCAACTGATGCTCTGAAAAAAGGAATAAACAAAAATCGTCATGTTCTGTGACTTTGGACGATAGAATTTCATGAGAGTGGTTGACATTTTCATGCTTTAAGCTTCTATTTTGACCAAAAAAACTTAATATGGAGGATTGAAATTGACTAACAAGATGTAAAAGAAGCAAAATAAACAAAAGCTATAACCCAAATGATTAAAAAAAATATATATATATATATATATATATATATATTATTAATTTTTAAAGAGGCAACAGTTTTTCCAGAGTAGTAAAAAATTACCATTTTGAAAATTTGCTATTTCTTCGTTGTTATTATGTGTATTGATAAAAGTGAAACTGTTTTGAAAATGTCTGACTTCACAATGCCTTTAAAATGAGGTCAAGTTTTCTTAGATCAGTTGATTTAAAAAAAAAAAAAAAAAGAAAAAAAAAAAAAAATCACTTTCCGTACCTAATACATCATTTCTTTTTGTAAACTTTTGCGAGCCATCAAGGATGTTAGTTGACTATTTAAATATATATACTTTTCGATTTAATTGTTTCATAGTTTTCATGTATTATAGTCGATTATAGGATAGGAATATTTCTCATTAACGAAGGCCACTTCAATTGATATTCGGTAGATACAATAATTATTTTATTTTATGACTTTCGTTATCAATATGATATTATCATTATGAGTATACTTGAAATATCTGCCACTGGACATTGACAGCCACAATCAAGCATTTGCGGCTTTTTCTACTTTGGTTATTGCCATTGTATCTTAATACTAATTAGTCAATGGTAAAAATTGAAATATTTGTATTTCAATATTGATTGAATTGTTTGATTAAGGGATATAACATTGACAAATGATATAATATTTTACTAATGCATTGACTAACATTGTAATTATTTGTTTAAGCCAGTATGCCGAGAGGAAAAGGGGAGAGGGTGCTGCCAAATCGTGCTGTACGTAGGCAAAATCAAATAACGCTACCGGTAAACAGAAGGCTTCGCCCAAAGAGAGCTGAAATTGTAAGACAAAATATAACCATTCCACAACAGCCGTTAATACCACCACAACAGCCATTAATACCACCACAATAGCCATTAATGCCACCACAACAGCCATTAATGCCACCACAACAGCCATTAATGCCACCACATCAGTTATTGCCACCACATCAGTTATAACCACAACAGCAGTTATTACCACAACAGCAGTTATTACCACAACAGCCGTTTGTACCACTACAGCCAATTCTTCAACCACAACTCATTTGAACTTCAAACTTCCTCTGCAGCCCGCTGAACAACAAGTTCCTGATCAGGGATGTGTACACCCAGGGCAGCCCACAGCTCGTAATTCTGTACAAAACGGTGAGATTTTAGTTATACCTACTAGTAATGATGTTGATGTGTTTGTACCACAAAAAAAAATTATAAACCAAATATGAAATTTAGAATATGTTGATTTGGCACAATTACTTTACAAAAACATTTTGTTTCAAAAATTGATCAACCGAAAAAAGTGCTCGGTTTTGATGAAGATGGAGACATTTTAATTGACAGAAACAAATATTCAAAAGTAAATCATTATCTAACTTAGGTGAGTGGACTGAAGGGTTTTTAAATTATATGAAAATTTTATTGCAAAGATTCCCGGAATTGGCAAATGAATTGATTAGCTACATGACGATTATAAGGGGGTGTACCTTTTGAGAACGTTTATAAATTTGACATGCAATTTCGACTTAGAAAAGCTCGTGATCATATGCGTACATGGGACGGCATTGATGGGCAGCTATGGCTTCAGTTTATTGCAGTAGGCATAAATCATGTTCCACAGACATCTTCTTATACTTCTCACACAGTTATTAGTCCTTGCTACGATTATAATTTTAAGGCCGTTTGTACTCGTATGAATTGTGTATACAGCCATGAATTCAGGTATAAGATGTAGCCAGTTCCATCCTTCGCTGTACTGTACAAATTATTCATATAACAAGAATAATCCTCGAAGTTCTGTAACTTCGGACTATTCTGCTCCTAGGTATTAAAACTACCCTAGGGCACCTGATGCAAACAATTTTGCACCAAGGTATCAGTCCAGTGCTAGAGCAGTCAAACAGGTTTTTGAATACACATGGAAATTTTAACCCAAATACTCGTTTTTCGATAAATAATTAAAGATTTCCCTGTGAGCAGGCAAATGTTCCACGGATGCAATTTAATCATTTCAAATTTTATAATTTTGTTTACAGCTTGCAATCACCGTATGATATTTGGTATTTTTTGTTGTTCCCCTGTTAATACTACGGTTTAAAGGAATATGTTGACTGACTACCCCGTTAAAATGTTGGCAAATTTATTATATAATGGTTTTAAATATGGTTTTCGAGCACATCATACAAGCAAAATATTAAAGTCTGTTTTACAAGATCCAAATTTAGCTTGGAAAAATCATGAGTGAATTGAAATGGTAGAATTGCGGGGCCTTTTTATTATCGACCTATTTCTAATCTACGTGTTTGGAAAATAATTTTAGAAATTATAATGGCATTTCTTATATTTTGAGTGACAAGTGGTTGTCGAGTTCTGTTTTAAATCTCTTTATCGGTAGTGCAAGAGTTATTCAAATACTTGGCATACGTATCAAATGGACTAAATTAATTTCAAAACTTTAAACATAAACTAAACCTGTATGACGTATGGCCATGCCCCGTTTCACATTTAGTTAATAGTAGCTGACATGTTTAAAGATGAATATTCTTATTCCACTGGGAATGCGTACTTTTCAGGCATTAGGTTTAATCATAAGATCAATGGTTTATTGGACAACACTCATTCTTTTATTGTTCAAAAGATGCTCAGTGACATAAGCGACACGTCTGTCGTAAGCCTATTACTATTGGTATATTAACTAGACTTTTAGATGCGCTTAATTTAGTTTGTTATTCAGTATATGAAACATGTTTATTCAAAGCTTCATTTTCAGCTAGAATTTTGGGTTTCTTAGTTTTGGAGTAATTGCAAATTCAAATTTTAATGAAAATCTTATTGTAAAACGATCCAAGATATAATTTGATGCTTATTCAGGGTCACTTAAGTTATTATAAAAGTTCCTTCTTAGCAAACAGATCAGCTGGGTAATTCAGTAACGACAATTCTGGAAAAGAATAAACTACTTCAATTTGTCCTGTCCGGTTGATGTCGGACTACATTGCTGAGACACAAAGACGATGGACATTTTCATACACTTTAAAAAAGGTTATGCAAAAACAAACCTTGCATTGTATAGTTGAAACACTTTATTTCAGGGTACCTGAATGATATTTGGGTAATTGGCTCTTTTATTGTTATAGGAGCTGTCATATTAAGCTTATATGTGCATCGTTTGGATTAGAGATAGTTGGGTGTATTCCTAAATCAGATTCAAGGAGCTCTGAAAATGTTATGTATATATTTTCTTTAAATTTCCTCATTGTTTGGTTTTCCCTTACAATGAATAACATACATGTAGCTTAGATGTTGACAGTATTGCATTTTAGCTGAAGTTTATGTTGATGTTGCCACATGAATATCAATTTAATGAAGTTCAAAGTATTGAATTTAAGTTGATATTGAAGTTTTTGATGTTTGTGTTGAAGTTGATAATAATGTTGTAGTTGATAATAATGTTGTAGTTGATAATAATGTTGTAGTTGATAATATTGAAGTTGATAATAATGTTGAAGTTGATAATATTGAAGTTGACAATATTGAAGTTGACAATATTGAAGTTGATAATAATGTTGTAGTTGATAATAATGTTGTAGTTGATAATATTGAAGTTGATAATAATATTGAAGTTGACAATATTGAAGTTGATAATATTGAAGTTGATAATAATGTTGAAGTTGATAATGATGTTGAGTTGATAATGATGTTGAGTTGATAATGATGTTGAAATTGATTATGATGTTGATAATGACATCGAAGTTGATAATGATGTTGAAGTTGATTGATGTTGATTCTTGCTGTTAAATTTGTCATGCGGTAAATTTTATGGCGGATTACAAGTTGTGCAACTAGTTACTCAACTTGTAATTTTGGCGGAATTTACTTTAAGCTGCTATGGACTACCCAGTGGCTCCTGATATAACTTTGTTACTGCTGGATCGCCCTTCAGTAATTCAATCGTCATCAAGTTTTGATTGACAAGTTGATTGTGTTTCTTTCTTGCAATAAATGCCATGACAAATTTACAGCCAAATAAAACATAATTTCTTTAGTGATTTTGATTTATAGTTTATTCGTTGGATTCATTAATTACATCATGAGGTCAAACAATGAGAATACAGATTTAAACAATACAAGTACACTTACATTTTATCTAGGCCCCCCTTTCAATCTATGTGTGTATATATATATATATATACAATAAATGATGAATATGAAGTGAACAAAATAGAATTAAAATTTGAAGTGACATGGTAAGTATTATCATCCTTATAACCAATAACAGCTGATCTGCATTTTAACTCTTCGGTGACCTATCTATAATACTAAAATTACGAGGTCCAATTTGTCAGCCGTCATCACGTAAAAACGACGAATCACAGAATTCAACTTTATATATAACTAATATAGTACAAAGGTGTAGATTAAAAATTACACCACTCCAGGCCCTTTTGTTTTCCACGTAATTAATATTGCCAATAATTAAGAAGTTCCGGGTCGAGTCCGCTACCGATACCAATAGTATATTCACCTGTTACCTATTACCTTATCTGTACGTTCCGCATCTGACAGGCGCACCACCAAACGTTGTATTCAGGATTAATATGCTATATACACGGGTCATTACCACAGGGTTGACACTACTAAATTGTCAAATTGTAACCTATTGTAGTATTTTAATCAGTAAGACTTTCTAAGATAACAATACGAATACTAAAAATCTGGACTAAAAATAAGGCATATAGGTACAGTTTTCAATTTGTTAGTGGGCATGACGTAAAACAGCGAAGCAAAGAATTCAACTTTATTTATAACTAATATAGGACAATGCTGTTGATTAAAAAATACTCCATTCCAGGACCTTTTTTTTAATTAATATTATTGTTTCAGTCGGACGGGTTCAAACAGAAAGACTTGAAAGCAGAGAAAAACTGTGTATCTTATAATCGGCATGACTTTATCAGATGACAATACTTATACTAAAATAAGGCTTGCGCATAGTTATATACTTTAATTCAGTCACGGACCCGTGATATCACGGGTGTGTTCTAGTGTTTTATTATAATTTCCAAATAAGCTGTACTTAAACTAAACTATGGTAAAATTTAACCGATTTCTGTAATAAATTTCTTTTTTTATTTCGATATGACCATTATTTCGCCTATTAGTTCAACAGAAAAAAGCATCTTTACAAAATGTATGCTTCTTTCGAAGGCAGATTATGAGCGCAAGGGCTGTATAGCCAGTCAAGGTCGTTAAAAACTTCCATTTGTTTGTGAGCGCAAATGAACGGTGACCCCATTTTTTATTTTATTTTCTATTTACTATGAGATAAAGTTCATTTATAGAAAAATATAGAGAAATCTTATATTAAATGATTTAGCCCCGCGAGCCCCCTTAAGCTTACAAGTTGATATTGGTGCTTTGTTTTTGTAAAGATCAATGAAAGTACATTCTTTATATTGAAGACTTGATCACTTAAGATAATCAGTAAGATAAATTCTTCTTCACAAAGTATACTAGTGACAAATACGCTGCGCTCTCGTCCCATATGGAATTCACTGATCCCATATATATCCTATTAGGTCACTAGCACACTATGTTACTAATAATATTCATACATTTTTTCAATATTATTCCATTTACAGGTTTAATTATCTTTTTTTACATACCAAATGAAAATACTAAAATGTCTGAAATTTGTCATAGATCTCAATATTCAAGAAAGTTGAACATAATGAAGGCTCCTTAAGCATATTTCAAGATTTTAAGATCAAATCTGACATAAAGAACTTATTCCGTCAACAGAAGTGCTTTTTGCATAATGGAGGAAATAGGGTAAACTTTGTCATTTGCTCGTACGTACATTATAATTGGATTCCTATGAATTAAATAAGTAGGTGCTAATATATTTCATCGATTTTTAACCAAAAAATAACCACACGATCGTATAATAAAGCATGGGAAATTCGTACTAACTGTGAATGACGAGAGGGGCTACTAAAATAAGTTAGCGTATATATAATACATATTATATTTGTATAATCAATAATTTCTAAATGTGACACGCGCAGAAGTCGTTGGTTTTTGTTCGTCATAAATTTGGGTTGTTCTTTTGTTAACATGCATTTAAAATATGAACTCTGCTGGAGAATTGTCTCACGAGAAAATATATCATATCTCCCTTTTTTTTTGTTAAAAATTGAACGAAATGGAAAAAAAAAGAAATGACGGAAAATACATGAAATAATTTACTTTTGTTTATGCGTCATATCCAATAAATTGTCTTTAATCCATAAATACTCTTGTAACGAAAGTGAATGGGTCAACATGTAATCAGGAAGTAGTGAAGTACATTTCACTCGAATATCATAGGATATCAAAGTAGGTTTTTTTACGACATGTTTGTTTAGGGTGGTTAAGCAGTGTACATGTATCAATTTTATAATCCAGGATATATCGTGACGTATTTACGGTAGTAGTACGTAGTACAGGCTTAAATGGTTTTTGTCATAAGAAAAACATAAATGTATATCATACTTATCCAACAAAGATTATAAAATGCATCATAATTTGACTTAAAAAGAAGAAAAAAGGAACTATATGCTCTCGGTTTTTGAGTATGCCATATAACAGTAGCGGATCCAGTTATTTTCATAAGGAGGCCCTCTATGCATAAGATAGGGCCCACTCCATTCATGCCCTGTTTTTCCCTAAATAAGCAACCAAATTTTCCCCACAAAAAGGGATTCCGGACCCACTGCCTCCCTCAATCCACCTCTGAATAATCATTTAAATACATTCTTATTTCCAAAGAAACAATCATCTGATCGTTTTTATTCCTAGTGAAAAGAAGGAGATATTGAACTTATATAATAGTTAAACTGGTCATTGCTGTGATATATAGACTGCCCACAGGACATTGGTATTGACTAAGGCAGCGTTATAGAGCTATAGACGTTGCCATTATCACTGTCGCGGCCAATATCACTGTCCTATGGGCAGTCCATGTATGACGATAACCAGTTTTTCAATAATTATCATGGTTATTTCATTGAGGAACCATGTTTTTAAAAATTCTTAAAAATTCAATTGTTCAAAGCAATTTCGAATTATTGTAGTATTTCTATAGGAAAGAGTGTTAACTGTATATAAGTCACTGTCTTTCAATTAAGTGTATTTCTTCAGTATATGAATACAAAATAAAGTTTTCTGTTTTTTACAATTAACAAAGCAAATGGTAAACAAGTCATATTTAAAAGTTAAAAAGACATCACTCTAAACAGAGAAACCACGTCCCACTGCATGGTCATTAACATGTAACTGTCCGTAAACAACCAGTTTTCTGGTCCGTTTTTTCTGTTAAATTAAATGCCCGATGGAATTTTATATTTCATGTGCATCTGAACAAAAATAAATTCCCTTTAGAAATCCGTGAAAAGGTACTCATCTTAAGGTGTAACAATAAAAGGGATACTATTTGCTAAATAATCTGATTTCAAAGGGTGACAATTGACATTTTAATGAGCTCCAATTGATTTTGTCTTCTTCTTAAAAAAGACGTTGCTTAGCAAAAGCACATCTCATAGTTTACTGTATAGAGCATTAACAGTGTTTATCATGCTATTTTATTGACACTATATAATAACTTATGTTTCAAAGAACAACAAAAATTACAGTCATTTTATTCAAACAAATGTCAGTTTCCCTGTGCTCGTTATCAAACATCTTCATTTCTATATAAATACACGATATAAAACCAAATGGTAAAAGTATATTAAACAAAACTATTTTATAAAAATATAGTCCATATAATTAAGAAAAGGTTGATAGTTTCTTTCGCCGTTTACATGATGATTATAATGTTTGACAGGCCCAGAGAGTATTCCGAAAGGAATTATTCGGTGTATACCTAAAGGTATATCATAACCAGTATGATTTTCTACTAATAAAAATACAAATACTGGAACAAAAAATGTTCTTGTTAATGGATGGCTATTGAAACACTTCAGAGCAAAGTTAGCAGATAATACGAGAGCTAATCTTTCGGTCACCGTCAATTGGTCAGTGACGTGCGGATGAAGAACGTCGTGATCATGGTGGTACCGATGAAACGTTTTGTACAACCAAAAGTTTCTATGTAGTGAAAAATGTATGAAAAAGAAAATTAAATCAAACAACAAAACACTTCCGATCAAATGAACAATCAATTGCAGTACTGTTGGTGGCATTTCCGGTAAAGCACGTGAAGTCTGAATCCAATCGACTCTTTTCTCGACCCAAACGTCAGGTTGCACTCCGTGATACTTTTTAACAATGAATGTGTCCATAGTAGCTAAGGGTGCCATATACAGAATAGCTTTCCACACAAGATATAATACTGATTGATGTTGATAAGTAACTGATTGATGGATTTTGTATTTTTCAAACGGTTTTATGTAGTGAAGTACAAATGGATAAATTGCAATAATAAACGCATAGCAAAAAGTTGTAAACCATGTCTCAAAATATACCGAATTGTAAATTGCAGATGTAAGTAAAATATTCCAAAGTAGGTTAATCATTGTTTGAACTTGGTTACTGTAGATATACGTTAAAACTAAAACACCAACAATCAATATTCTCGTCAACACTACTAAATCATGTGTTCTGTCATACAAGGCTTGTTTATGCTGACTATTCTTACTTTTCCGTTGATGAGGAACTGCAAGTATTTCATTTGATGATATTGACATGGTTTTATCTGAAAAAATTAAAAAAAAATAATTTATGGCATTTTTTAGAGTAAAGTAAATTGTTCTTACGGGTATTTGCAAAAGAGATCAGTCTAGTAAAGAAATTTGTTATTCGCTAAATGACTCAGGAAATGTTACTTACTCTCGACTGGTAATTTTTCCCGAATGTCACTCCTAAACAAAATATATACATGTTCAATATTGACTTTAGATATAGGAAAATGTGATGTGAGTGCCAATGAGACAACTCTCCACCCAAATAACAATTTATAAAAGTAAATCATTATAGGTCAATGTACGGCTTTCAACACGTAGCCTTGGCTCACACCGAACAATAAGCTATAAAGGGCCCCAAAATGTCCTATTGACTTTATCTGTTTGTGCTTCTTCGACTTTCGTTTTATTATCCCCCGATTGATAAGTACCACCCTTTGTAAAGCATCCTTTTAGTATTGATTGCTTCCGCTTTAAATCTAAAGAAACCCGATAGGAATGAATACTTTATTCTCTTAAAACAATTGTTACAGAGAACATATACATATTAACAATATACAAACTTATATAGCATGTGTGAATTACATATACATATATAAAGTGATACTAAGAAGTTCTAACCTGGAGGAACGACCTTCTTTTGGACGCTCTTAATAAATTTACATAGTTTTTCTAATACAATTATATTGTTGGAAGCAAATAGCTGTTCAAACTTATAAATGTTAACATTTTCGTGACAAAAAGGGGGAAGCAGATTTATTCTTTCATTGATAAAGTAGCTACATGTCATAATATAGTGGTATTCATCACCGATATCCACAGAGTCACATAGAGAGCACACTCTTTCGCTTCTTGGCAAATTGCGCCATCTCCCGGTCTCGACTGGTAATCGGTGACTACCACATCTAAATTTACAAAGGATGTACATGTATAATAGGGTGATAACTCTGAGATATATATTTCAAAATAAAAATGAGTTTTAAATAATCTATAGCACAATGCCTTAGGAGACTTGAACATTTCTGATTACCAAAATTGTATAAATTGATCTTTAAGTTTTTGTTCAATACATTTTGAGATCCATAATGACGAAAAAACAGTTTGGTTTTGCCAAACATTTGACATACCACAATCATCTAAAATATTCTTTATAAACTTTAACCACTTAGATTCATAACCATAATATGTGTAGTAAACATGTAACAATTTATACAATAAGGATGAAAATTTTGTTTCATTTCCTCTAACAAGTCTACACCAGAAATTTATCATACGTATCTTAATTTGTAACGATATAGGAAATATTCCTATCTCACCATATACAATAAAGTTGGGTGTAGATTGCTTCAAGTGCAATATAATTTTACAAAATCGCAACTGTATACTTTCAAGAACATCTAAATTTTCAAAACCCCAAATTTCTGATCTATATAATATTACAGGTTCTACTAATGTTTTAAACAAATCAATTTGACATTCAATAGATAAGTTATTTCTTCTACATTTCTTCAATAATCCAAACATAGCTTTAGTTGCCTGTTCCTTTAGATACTTTCTTGTAGACAAGAATGATCCACTTTTACAAAAGAATATACCAAGATATTTATAATCTTTAACTATTTCAAGCTCATTATTATTCAAATAAGGAGTGTATTGCATTAACTTTCAAAATCCCTTTAAACGATTTAAATATCGTGTTGGTGAATTTAAATAACTTATATAAATCACAAACAAATTAATAGTGTATTATGTAATACGATTATGTTTATCTATCAATTGACTGACATAAAAAACAATATTTTCCTATATTATATTCAATTCATATCATTTATCTATTCATATCTGTGTATTTGACGTATACATTTCAACCCGGTTTTTCTTTGAACTGCAAGCCCTTCAAGATGAAATCGTTATTATTTAAAGTACAGTTCAAAGTTATTGTCGTTCAGTATACGAGCTTAATAGAAGCATGCCTTATATAGGTGTTGTTTTCATCAACTTATATAATGGTTAACTCTACTTACATAAACGTACATTGAAGATTAACAGTTACACTGAGTTAGAAAACACGTTTTAAAAAGCCTAAACATTGAAACAGGGTACCGTAGCAAGCACCTGCTTTAAAATATATTCAGCTATCAAAATCAATATGCATCCAACTGGTCAATAATACAATATGAGTCTAACTAACCTGTGTGTACGGTGATAAAATCCTAAGTGTAATTTACAATCAATAGGTATGTCATTCACCTGTCTCCGGTAAAGTGTGTCTGATTTAGTAACTTAATTGACTAATGAAAATGTGTTGCTAGACGCAAAAGCGCGATAATTCCATTTAGAATATTTGACAAGTATACTATTTTTATTTGTCGGAGTTCGTGATCGATCTATCTAAAAATAAATCGTATAATATTGAATCACAAAGCGTAAATTTACGGTTCATTATTCAACCTAGTTCCTTATTTGAATGTGCACAGTCACCATTATTAACATAGTACAGGGTTAAATGAATAACGTGAAGTGAGATATATCCTTTACACGGCCTAATAACTTCAAATCCGGAAGGAGATAGATACCCCATCAATATGAAAGGATGATGGTATCATTTAATGAATGGCTGTTATTTATTTTGAATTTATTGAACCATAAAATTAATTTTTGACTCTTCACTTTGAATAATCCGCGAAGCGGATTATGTTAAATGTGAAGAGTCAAAAACTAATTTTATGGTTCAATAAATTCAAAATAAATTATTGCCATTCATTATAAATAAATTTCTATCAAAAATAAGGCTCAAAGATATATATTAATACAAATAACAACGTACACAGATGTTTCCGTATGAATACACAACGTTAGAGTGGGCGTGTCGCCATAAAAATTGATAACATTGAAAATAAAGCTAATTCTTTTAACCAATCAGAAGACAGTAAATACACCAAATTTATTTATATATTGTTGTTCTTAAATCCAAAAATATCAAAAGAGCAAGTCAAGTCTAACGGACAAAAAACTGAATACGTGTCATATAATACATAAAATACGGATTTGGGCGTGGGGATGGGGTGGTCATGAAAATGATAAATAAAGGCAACAGTAGTATACCGCTGTTCGAAATTTATGAATCGACAAAGAAAAAACAAATCCGAGTTACAAACTAACTACGACACAACAGAAACACAATATTAAAATGTGACACACACAGAAACTATAATATAACAATGGCCATTTACCTGACTTGGTACAGGGCATTTTTAGATAAAAATGGTGGGTTGAACCAGGTTTTGTGGCATGCCAAACCTCCCGCTTCAATAGCAATGTTTATTATAACATTAAAATGACAACATAACATGACAGGACTACAATACAAATAAATAGGAGAAAATATAGGACAGAGAAACAAACGATTAATAGCCAACAAAATGTACTTTGTTAAAAATTTAATACGCCAGACGTGCGCCACGTCCACACAAGACTAACCAGTGACGCCCAGATGAAAAAAGTTTGAAAGCCAAAACAAGTATAAAGCTGAAAAGCACTGAGGACCAAAAGATTCAAAAAGTCGTGACCAATACGGCCAGGGTATATTCAGATATAATCAGAATCATAACGATATTTCGACGGAGTTTTTTTTTTTTTTTATATATTTGGATTACATGATTTATAAATTTTCGGTGATGCCTTTGAGCCACAACATACATATACATTATACTTCAGTACATATAAGATTTAAATGACTGATATAAATATTCGGATAGCCAGTTATAATGTTTTGTTTAATTCGAATGTATTATTATCCACTTATGATTGTACTCGGCTTATTTCCTGTTATACGTCCGTTTTATTACGTCCGGTCGGTTTGATGATACATAAATAAGAAACATACAACACTATCGTGTAGTCATCTGTTCTCGATAGTAATCAGTTCTCGCGTGGTTAAAATAAAAGTAGTTCACGAAATCGCTAATGTTTTCTATTTGTCGGTATTACAAGGACACAATAAAAACTCGCTTCAAGCAAGCATTAATTTCAACATTTCAAGTTTTCAGACATTTTACAACAGTAATAATAATATTTTCCGATTTTAGCCCTTTTCCTTATTCCCAAAACAAGCCCAACTTAGTGCGGTGACAGAAGTGTAAAAAGTCGTCTAGATCGCGAGTTTAATCTCCCCAAATAACACACGGCTAAAAATGGTCTTAACTTAAAGGCAAATATGTCTTCTTTAGTTTTTGCCCTGTCGTCAGAATTTCGTACGGTCACTTTTTTCTAAAAAGTCGTTTTAATGACTGTAGTATATTGGAGAGTTTCAACCCCCCTTTTTCAAAATGAAAAAATGTGTATGTTTGCTTATATTTAATTGAAATAGTTTTTCCTCAAGCTATTTTTATATGTCAAAATATTCCATTCAGTATTTTATTTTCTTCTAATCTATAAAATTTGCGAAGTTTAGACTATTTAAAATTGAGGTAATTTTAATTGCAAATTCAGACTCAAACTTTAGTTTCCTCTTCATAGTAGTAATAAAAATTATCCCATAACATTTTAAGCATATAATATTTAATAAAACTAATTAGTGATAAAAATTTCGGAACCAAAATATGAAAAAAACCTTAAGAAATCAATGGAAAAAGAATGGAGTAAAAATCTTCAATTTCAACACGGAACTCAATCACTTGTCTTCCGTCACATTTTGTGTATTAGTAAATAATTTGCTCTCAAATGATATATGAAATTACTACCTTTTCGCTATTATATACACATATTTTCAATTAAAGTGCACTGATATATATGCCACATACTTTGTTTGCATATGTTTATATTCTATGTTTTTTCGTTATAAAACATCAAATATACTTTATCAGAAAAGTCTTACTGTAAAATTCAAATAATCGACGGATAGTTTCAGTTAATATTCCGTGATATGTCAAGTTGCTCCATTTAGTTCAACGAAAAGACAAAAGTCGTTACATTTTATGCAGTGCATAATATGCCAAAAAAAAACCTTGATTGTAATTTTGAGTCAATTTACCAGTTTAGGGAAATCGATTTTTGTATCTTCATTGCATAAAAGATTGGATGAGGTGAACACCAAGCTGTTTCATGCAATAGCTGTTAATTTGAAGAACTCCGTGCAGGCAGTTTATCATCGTTCATGCTACAAAACTTACACAGTAAACATATGTGTTCCCCCTTTTAGAGCGAGGAAGCTTCTAGTCTAATATTTAATGACGACATACAATTATCTGATTGTTGTCCCTCAGTTTCGGGTATTTGTACACGTTCTAGAATGCAGTCGTTCAACTGGAGCTCTTGTATATTTTGTTGCCACAAAACATTTTAGAAAGATAAAAAAAATACTCAAGTTTGAATCAGATGAGCGTATTAGAAATGTTTTCTCCGGGTCAGATAAAGTTAAAGCTGAAATAGTTTCCCGTCCATCTTTTAAACTTCAATCACTCTGTCATTTTGGTTGCATTACAAATTATTTGCTAAAAACGTTAAAAAAAAAATCCAAACCCGTGGAAGCAGATATCTCAAAACACGATACTGCTTTTAGTAATTTTATTTTGGCTATTGACACCGATTTAATGGTCATTCCTCATGACACCGTTACTCGATAAATATAGATCATTTCTTCCGGCTGATTCTAATTTAAAATATTCTACATGTAAAATGCAGTCTTAACTAATTTATTTCTATAGAAATTCAGTTGTCAAACAACTTCAACAAGTTCAAGGCAAATATAACATAATATTTAGTAGCAAAATAACTATTTAAGATGCCATATAAGCTTCTAGTCAATTGAAAACTGACCTCAAAATCTCAATGTCTACTGAAATAGACACAAATAACGGACAGATATTTCATTCCGCTGCAAGTTTACTTAGAAAAGACATCGAAACTCTAAAGAAGACTACCCAACTTCGGATGAATTGTCTCTTCATAATTCAGCCAATGCCTTCGTATTTATTGCAATTCATTCTATTGTTACTCAATGAAAATGCATACAGCCAAGACTATTCTCAGGAAATGGCACCAGAGAAATTGTGGAAATGCTAAGCATTGGTGAGGCAATCGTTTTTGTTTTACTCCTTTTCATTTAGGATTGGCTTTACAAATGTACCATGAGTTTGGTTCAAAACACCTTGTTGAAACATTGAATGCCAATGGATTTTATGCTACTTAAGGTAAAGTGCGACGCTATCTAATGCGTTGCCAATTGAAATTGAGCGAATTCAAGATAGTGTGTACGTCTCGTATAATGTTTCCCCAGCATCTTTGCAGACAAGCATATGGATGTCATCACACCTTCCTAAACCCCATTTTTAGGAACAAATGTCTTCGGACTTCCTACAATACCTTGTCTGTACTCAAAATAACGTGTTTGCTTTGAGCAGAACCTTTCACGTGCAGACCTGTGGCCATGAGTGAAATGTGTAGAAATATTAAAGCATGTCTTGTGACGGTTGATGAAAATGAAGATGATGGAGATAACGGTTGATTTGGTATAAAGCTTGTTGCACTGGTACACACGGTTCCAGTCCCAAGGTTAGGGGAGTGTTGGCGCATCCTTAAAAAAGTTAAACCCCGCCACTATCTGTATGTGTCTGTTTCAAGTCACGAAACGGTAATGCAGTGTTTGTCGTTTGTATCTATATACTATATTTGTTTCTTTCTTATTTATGTTGTACATTAATCAGGTCGTTAGATTTTTTGTTTGTTTTACATTATTCATTTCGGGAATTGAAGACTATGCAGTATGAATTTTACTCATTGTTGAAGCCCGTACGGGACTTATAATTGTTTTATGTCTCATTTGGAGAGTTGTCTCATTTGCAATCATATCACATCTTATTTTTATATGGAATACTTTCGAAGTTTGGGATACGTTGCAGGGGAAAAAAGGGGGGATATAGTTACAAAACCTATAATGTAATAGATATTAACCAGAGTTAAATACACAACAAAAGATAATACTATGGTAGCAGTAATAATTGTGAAAAAAACCCAAAAGCAACGAGTAGTCTATAAAAAAAACCTGAAGTATCCGCAATTTGAGATCATATTTGACTGTAGTGTTCTATGGCTTTGGTTTGATGACTCACCCACTATGATAGTTTAAAAAATAATTTTAAAGTATTGTCCTGCATGACACTTGATTTTTACCTGAAATTGATATTTTTCATAAGGTTAACGTGCTTTAAACATTTTATAGGTTGAAAACTTGATTTTTGAAGTTTTGTTTATAAAACGTCTTTTTAGGATTTTTTTTGATAAAAAAATCTCAATGATTAAGGTTTATGTATAAAAACAAACATTACTAAAGCCAAAACAGTATCATTTGTATATAGGTAGAGTTTAGAAATATAAAATAAAGTCAACATTGAAACCCTCCTAAACTTTCACAGATTTTTACATATGACCTTTGACCTCAATTAAAAGTCCTGACGACAGGCATATTATTATAGTACACGATTTCCTCTTTCCAATGATATATTATGTAGGTGTGTGTTCGGTGGGGAGATTAAATTCAAAAAAATCTGCCTTCAGTTACCGCACTAACTTAATCCCCTCGGTTCATAAATATCACGTTTTCAAATGTAAACAAAACTTAGCTCGAAAAGAAGGTCAGGTCCACATACGTAATACACGTTTACATTTTTTTAATTGCTTGCTTCCAGGAAGCAATTCGCCGACATACTTTCCGTATGCAAAGTGACCTTTGCGTGACCCTCTCGTAAAAGTCCGGTGATCGCAATACCCATTGATCAGTGATTAAAATAAAAAAATATCTGAGTGTAACCTTTGTTGAACAAACTAATGCTTAATGTATTAGTTTTCTTAATTTTGAAGTACCTCTGTCTGAACTTTATTATAATAATAATCATATTGATAAAAAAAAAAAACCGCTTCAAATAAAAATGACCTTTTATTGTGCAATTTTTTTTTTTCATAAACCAGGGGTCTGTGTTTGCAAGCAGAAGTAAGTGTACACAGTGTAGCATATCTTGGACATTTGTCTGTACGGATTACTAAACCTTTCCTCCAGATTTTTTTTGAAGCTGCTTCGACTTTTTTTTTATAATCCAACCGAACAATACGGGTTATATCGTATCCCCGCCGCAGTGTATCCCAAACTCTCTCTGACCGACAAAATGTCTGACAAAAAATCATTCGGTCAGACAGAACTTTTAAGATTTCTTAACTCAAAAGTTCAAATTTCTCTTTCGGTCAGACAAACCCTAAAACAGTTTGGCACAGACTATCCCATACGAATAATATTGAATTGCGGTAAACGTTTTTTTACTTAACATAGTATTATTGGGGGTATATGAGTTTTGAAATATTCTGGCGTTTTTGACTGGACACATTCTAAAATTATCGGACACGTTTTGGGGATGTGTAACAATAAAAAAAAATTATTGTCCTAAGTCATCAGGAGTCGATTTCACAAAAAAGACTTACGACTAAGATTTGTCGTAAGTATACGGAATTGTTCATGACTTACGATGAATCCTATTACTCTTTAGGTTTTTTTTGTGAAATCGACTCCTGGTATTCAGTAGTTGTCGTTATTGATGTGGTTCATAAGTGTTTCTCGTTTCTCGTTTTTATGAAGATTTAATAGACCATTGGTTTTCCCGTTTGAATGGTTTCACACTAGTAATGTTTTGGGGATTCAGTAGTTGTCGGCGTCTATTTATGTGGTTTATAAGTGTTTCTCGTTTTTGTATAGATTAGACCGTTGGTTTTCCCTTTTGAATAGTTTAACTAGTAATTTTTGGAGCCCTTTAAAGCTTGCTGTTCGGTGTGAGCCAAGGCTCCGCGTTGAAGGCCGTACATTGACCATAATTGTTTACTTTTATATATTGTTACTTGGATGGAGAGTTGTCTCATTGGCACTCTGACTCATACCACATTTTCCTATATCTATAGACCATTGGTTTTCCCGTTGGAATGGTTTTACACTAGTCCATTTGGGGGCCCTTTATAGCTTAATGTGCGTGGTGAGCCAAGGCACGGTGTTGAAGACCGTACTTTGACTTATAATGGTTTACTTTTACAAATTGCGACTTATATGAACAGGCGACTTTTATCATTGGCACTTATACCACATCTTCTTATATATAAATGCATCGCTGAGCCCCCCCCCCCCCCCCCCATTACTCGTTTGTGATGGCTGCCTAGAGTGGTTTCACCAGGCCAAAATGCATCGGATTGAAACAACATACTGGTTGTGTGGAAACTGTCAATCAAATTAAAA
This sequence comes from Mytilus edulis, assembly GCF_963676685.1. Taxonomy (NCBI): domain Eukaryota; kingdom Metazoa; phylum Mollusca; class Bivalvia; order Mytilida; family Mytilidae; genus Mytilus; species Mytilus edulis. The sequence continues at coordinate 114,347,741 of NC_092344.1, read as the reverse complement.
TTAAAACAATGTATAACATATTGTAAAAAAAGTTTTCATTGAAGTGCATCTAGTAACAATAATAACACAATGTAACCGTAGACATAAATATCGTTAAGTAAGCATGCAGTTCCTTAGTCAACTCTAGGCCTACATTCCGGCAATTAGCCTAAACTTCATTGTAACAATAATTTTTTTTATAGTTACATTTCAATGTAACCATAGCCACCAAAACAAAATAAGAAACTTAAATATTTCACAGACATCCTTCTTTACAATATAAAAATAGGAAGACTGTGGGATGATTGTTACCACAACAAATCCACAATGAGAGAAATCCATAGATCGCATTGCCCAGATCGTACGGTATGCAAACAAAAATGTAAGGGTAAAAACATTTCAAACGAGATCACTTATAGAAAAAAGATTTAAATAAACACAAATTTATTATGTATACAGCACCAAATGAACAGCAACCCCCTACACACAGCAGTGATCAGCAGTCAATGTGGCAAGATGAAATAATTTTGTTTAATATAGGCACCTGGGACAATGTTGGACTTAGATATATATCAAAATGTTTCCAAAATAAAATGAAGTATCGGTATAAAAAAATCGAGTCAAAATAGGAACCACATTTTTAAAAGGTGGTTCCAAATATTGAGTTAGGGTTTCCAAATAAATTTCCCTTTTCAAATCTATGCATTTATCGTTAAAAAGGGGGTCCAACCTTCGGACCCCTCCCCCTTGATACGCCGATGGGTGTACCCCACCTCCCTTTATCCAATCATATGTTCAGAGGGCGGATCAACTCATTTAAAGGAGGGTTCCAAACATTCGGGATAAAGGGGAAAAAGGGGGGTTCCAGCTAAATGTCCCAAATGCATTGAACGTCCAAAATCATTTGGTGTCCTAACCCCCGGAACCCCAGTAACACGTATTCTCCTACTTTGGCTAACGTTATATGTTTTAAATTAGCTATGCTACAATTTTCTCATTTTAAAATATTCAATGACATTGACAATGTACTATACCTTGATCTAAGTTCAATCCAGGAGCAGTTTGAACTGTTGAAATGTCAGTGCGAGTGCAAAAATAACGTTTGTAAACAATGAATGACGTCATGTCTACATCCAATCACATAAACGTTTTACAAAAGGCAATTGTATGTTCCACATTGACGCGCTTTTGTAATAACGATAATAACATTAACGGCTAAAATTTTGAGACAACAGCAGAGAAAATATTGCAGCCACTTGCAGAAAGTCTTCAAGTTACAGAAACAGACGATTGTAACGACAAGTCAGAGATGGATGCAGATCTTTTTCGAATCATCTACGGATTGCTATTGTTCATGTATGTTTTACAAATGTATGTCTTTCTCCATCACAAGTTTTATTTGATGAAGTTAAAACATTTGGTCAGATCATATATTTTGCCGGGATATTTTGTTCTCTTTTTTGAAAAAAATAGGCCTATTTCAATGCACTTTTTTGAGTTCTAAATCAATAATTAGTTTCTGAACACAAATACACACTTCGTGTAACTATTAAGAAAATACATTCAATAAAAAAGTTTAAAATGCAAGTCTCATAGAGTCATAGAGATTGCTGCTAATGTTGAAAGGATAAAACTTTTATCCCTCCATGAACATGGAATTTTGTATTAACTTTTACAGGCTCCCTATATAGACCTTCGGGCTGCATCACAGATATCAAGCATATTAACAATGTCAATGCATGATGTTTTTCTCAGTGTGTCACTGTGTTGAAATCTACATTTGGTTCATATGCATGGTAATTCTGTATTCTGTTGACATTTATACAACAAAAAAATATATATTTGTTTATAAAGCAGATGTTGGATTATAGCCGAGAGCTCTTCACAAGAGACCAAATAACCAGAAATTAACAACTATAGGTCACCATACGGCTATCAATAATGAGCAAAGCGGCCATGTCGCATAGTCAGCTATAAAGACCCTATAAAAGGCCCCGAAATGACAAATGTCAAACAATTCAAACAATAAAACTAACGTTCGTATTTATGTACAAAAAATGTACGAACAATGAATATGTAACACGCCAACAAACACCAACCACTGAATTACAGGCTCCTGACTTCGGACAGGCACATATATACAGAATGTGGCGGGTTAAAAAATGTTAGGGTATTCACCCTAAACCTGGGACAGAGTTACAACAGTACTACATAACAACAAACTATAAAATCCAGTTGAAAAATTCTTATTTAACTCATCAGATGAATACAAATAGAAATACATCTAACAAAAACATAATGGACGTTGTCGGATACTTGTATATCCCAACAAAAAAAGTCGCTAAATACAGATCTGAGAGTACTTGCAGTTACTGACAGCTAGTTCAAAGCCACTAACAACTAATAACAAAAATCATGCATCTCACTTCTAAGACTTAGTTCATAATTTTTTTAAACTTAGAACTGTAGATTATATTTAATCTTAGTTTTTTCCTTCTGTTTAAAAGAGATTAAATAACAGACGCAATGTTCAACATATTTGTTTTAAGACGGCAAATTTGTGTTATATATTCTTTTATAATAATATACAAACTTAAGAGACAGAAAGACATAAATTTTGCCTCAAACGGCAAGCGAGAATAGACCAAGAAACAATTTCCAATGTCTGTCCTTTTTTTTCACGGAGTTAATGCAACTTCAAAATGGCGGGCTTTCTTATCATTCCCATTTTTGTTATAAAGTAGAAAGAAGCAATGAATAATCGATAATAGTGTGGTGCTTGAATATAAAGAAAAGAGAATAAAAGGCAAAATTCATAATAAATAGTGAAAAATGGTATAGAATATTACACAATACAGAAATGAACAAACCACATCCAGACCCTTTTATAAGTTCCACATTTTTTTGGCCTTCTAAATCTTCCTGTTTGGACAGGTCTTGTCTTGGTTTTCTTACTGCAAATGGAACTGCATGTGAATTTTATACGAAGAGATCATGTACATACACTTTTTAGATATATATATTTATTTTATTAGTCAATGATTGAATTTATGTTGGTTCAAAGCTCCAAAAAGCTCTGTGGGGGCAGCACCATGATTCCGACGCCCCTTTAGTCCGACACCACATTGGTCCGATTGCCCATTAGCTCAACGCCCTATTAGTCCGACCACACATTGGAACGACACAAGAATAAACCGACACATGATTATTGAGCAATATTTTATAAAAAAAATCTTTATTTCAAGAGGATTATCCCAATAGTTAAAAATAATCCTACTGTAACTGAGATTCCTAAAAAAAAAAGGAATTTGCCCTGCTGCAGACAAAAGGCCACCGACGGCCCCTCACGGCCCCTCAAAGAGTTGATGCAATAGTTCTTAGCCTGCAGAGATCATGGCACTCTCTTTCTATTTGAGGCTTCCGATCAAACGTGACCAATCTCACTGTCACGTGTATTCAAAATTATACATCCCGCACAATTTTACTATCGATGTTTTTACTTTATCACATTAACACTATCCTTTATGATGACAGACTTGCACTTCTGGTGAAATTTCCTTAGTAGAATGTGTTCACATATGGAAAAAAATCTTGTCCTTATGTCCCACGTATGTGTCAATTGCTCCCGAACCATTTGACAGCATTTTGTAAATCATCGATATAATCTTTATCTCATGATGTACTTTTTCAAAGGACAATTTATAAAGTGTTACGTCTATAAATAATACCATAAAATGCATGTTGGGAAAAACAACTTTTTATAAATTCGTGCAAAATATTTGATGCAGTATCTATTGTTACAGGCATCTAAATATGGATCCCACCAGAACACACAGACTAAGTCTATGAGGAAAATAAAGTCTTATAGATCAACAACTAAAAACTGTAATAAACAGATAAAATACATGATAGAGATAGAATTGGTATGAAAGGTGACAGTAGAACATTGAAATAATTTGAAAGGTACATGTAGGTATAGCTTTACACTCAATTATGAATTTTTTAATTAAGTATTTGCAGTTTTTCCTATTATTTTATTTCAATAACATGAAATGTTGTAGTGTGTTCATGGGACAACAACGAGCAAATTCAAAAGAATACAGAGCAGCAATACAATTCTACAACAATCTAAAGATGTCATTAAAGTTAACAAAGAAGTCTAAGGGAAGTTAATATCCGTACACACAACTTCTCAGTTAACTGTTTCACAGATTGCATTGATATTGTGCTCGAATAATCAGATTATGTTTATACATATGTGTTTTGGTGCCGATCCAAAGATGAGTGTAACAGCAGGACATAGTTTAACTTAGGAACCTGAAAGAAATATAAACAAAGATCTCCTTCTCTGAAACTGAATAACAGATCAAAAAAGATAATATAATGAGAATTGCCACCGGTACTAATAATGAAAAATTCCACAAAAAGAATACTTTTTTTAATTTTTAAACTGCTGTGTAGTGTATAAAATAATGAAAAGTTGTAGGATTGCCATTGAGACAACTGTCCACCAAATTTGAGACGATGTGGATGTGAACAATAATATACACTGTGCAGACGTCAACAATGAGAAAACCCATACCGTAGTGTCGGCTACAAAAGACCAAAACATAAACAATATATAAAACAATTCAATGTAGAAAAATTAACGACCTAAGTAATAACAAAACAATATAAGTATGTTAAAGTGCAGCCTGTATTGAAAACATGGAAATTTGCCATGAACCCAGAATTGGGGCGCTAAAAAATTCTTCTCCAAATCGTATTAGATCAGGGTCTGAAGTCATAAAACTTTTCTCAGTGCTCGGAGCACCAAAAAATCGAGCTCAAAACATGAAATCAAGCCTTTTGATTGGTTGATTTGTTCATTCTGGAGTATGAGTAAAAAACTGACTCGAAAGTTTTATGACTTTAAGGCCAGTTTTCAAGTAGGTAAATCAAACATTATTCCATTCTTTTTTTTTCCATTTTTCTCCATTTATAATATGAACCTTGCATAATTAACGTTATATCACCGTTAGCAATGCATGTACACTGATCTACATTATGGTATGGTTGACCTATGATTGATTTTATTATTGGACTTTAACAAAAATGATAACTTGTTATAATTCACTTTTTCCTTTCCAGATTGATTGATTGATTGATTATCTTTATTTCCTCCATATATGAAGATTTTACAATTTATATTATAAGAACAGAATCAAGAACATAACACTAACATATTTACATATTCTAAACAACATCAAAGTATATAAACAGCAATAAAAAAAAGTCTATAGGTAGTTACATAATTACATATGAAATAGAGTCGAAAACAAAACGTCTATAATTCACCAATTTCATACAAGAACAACATTAGTTAAGATCAAATATGTGACTATAAAGATCATAATTGAAGACCTGATATAGTTTATACATATAATCTGCTATGTGGCACATCAAGAGGCTCCATACATCAGCATTTATAGTTTGCATGGTATGATTCATACTTCCAAGTAACGACTCGACAATTTCGTCATCATCTTGATTAAAGAAACGAACGGAATCTTCTACGTCAAGAATATCAACAATTTTGTAGAACATTTCTGTCCGAATTTGTAAAAGAGATGTACAGCAAAGTATATAATGCATAAGTATATCCGTATTATATAAGTTACACAAGGAGCATTTGCCTGTTTGTATAGCTATGGATCCTAATTTCACAAGCGTCATAAATTTTGAATTTAGAGATGGATACGTTACCGCTAGTCGTAACAAACGATGCTCCGTCAAACATGTATGTATTTTATGGTACCGCTTAAGTTCTGGTCGCCGTTCAACTGAGTGTTTCCATTTGTTTTCTTCGTATATGTCTAAATTCTGTTTTACAATTTTGCTCCACAGTAGCTATTTGGCAAAGATATATATCACATGCACTGGAAGAGCAGTGGAAAATAACATTGAAGGAGAATTATGAAACAGTGATTAAAACAACAAATTGAAAGAGAGAAAAACACCATTTTTTCCTTTAAAAATGTCCTGTACCAAGTCAGGAATATGGCCATTGTTATATTATAGTAGTTTCTGTGTGTGTTACAATTTAACGTTGCGTCGTTTGTTTTCTCTTATTTTTTAGTGTAAATTGACATTGCGATAAGACGTGTCACGGTACTTGTCTATCCCAAATTCATGTATTTGGTTTTGATGTTAATATATTTGTTATTCTTGTGGGATTTTGTCTCATGCTTGGTCCGTTTCTGTGTGTGTTACATTGTAGTGTTGTGTCTTGTTCTCCTCTTATATTTATGCGTTTCCCTCAGTTTTAGTTTGTTACCCTGATTTTGTTTTTTGTCCATGGATTTATGAGTTTGAACAGCGGTATACTACTGTTGCCTTTATTTATGCTGTTCAATCTTAAGACTACTGTTAATTGTATTTGCAATGGAGGTTAATGCAGTTGATAACATGATAAAATTAAAAATTTGAGTTCCTAAGCTTGTTTTATTCAGTCAAAAAAAATTTGATAAGCTAACCATGTTTAAAAATTTAAAAGGTTTATATATGTACCAAATAACCTCCGTCAGACATTAATCAGTCTGTTGGAAATCAGTCTTTAGATTTTTATACTTTTACAAAATGTACCTCTGTATGTATGTTTGTAATATTCAAATCCATCACAGTTTTCTGAGGAATTACAAATCAAGAGTTTCTTAAAGTCATCAGTTTTCATGTGAACATGCTATACTGAGTAATGTAGTTAATATCTCACCCTTTCAACTCGTTTTCAACCGTTAACAGGATGCCTAAATATTTTAACACCAAATTTCATATATTTTTTTTTAGTAAAATACGCTTTGCAGTTAAAGTTTATAGGAAAGAGTGCAATAGTTATGTATACCTAAGTTACTATTCACAATATACACATTACAAGTGAATGAAATTGCAGCATGATTAATGTATACAAAAAAAAAAGAAATCTGTCCATACATTTATTCAACCATTAAAATCTAAAAATGGGCATATGATTGGAAATTTATTTATGAGAAATAAGACTGGAAAAGTGGTCGTATTCTGATTATTCCCTCAGCACACAGCATTAAGGAGAAAAAACATAGACTGTTCAGTCTGAAGGTATCTGGTATAGAGGGACATGTCTTATAGTAGATTCTCTCCTTGTGGTGAACTAGCATGTTAAAAAAGTAGCTCAGCGCATTATTGGTCTAGTTCTGTACAAAATAGGTTAATTACATTGTATTTCTATCTGAGTATCATGTCCTCTTCCTGCACTCAACTTGACACTGGATCGCATAACATCCATCCAACCATCCATCTTCTCAAAAGTAATAAACCGAGTTCCAATGTTCAATTCTTGTTCAATATGTTCTGATTTGACTCTAGCAAGATACAAATACATGTAAAATGGTATTGTCAAATAGAAAGATTAATAAGATATTACTAAAAACATGAACCTTATAAAATCACCACACAAGATGCAAGTCTGACAATAAATATGACATAAAGCCAGAATATATAAAAAAAAAAAAAAAAGCTAAGGTAACTGTCGAATAACTGGAACTAAAGCAAAACCAAATCAGGACAAAAAAATCAGAGAAATAAAAAAAAACATAACGAAAACATTAACATGTCACGATATAGAAAATGAATGGAAATGGGGTAAGTGTCCAAAGAGAACAATTAACTCACCCCAAATATACAAAACAACCTAAGACCTTTTAAATAGGCATCACTGTATGCATTCAAATGTAACCATTGTTACTAATTTTAAGGTAAACAAACTAAATTTTACCTGAAATAGAAACAAATAAAAACCTTAAAAAAGATGCACATTTACGTACTTAAAGACAGGACATCTTTTTTTATGAACACAGTGATCTACTAATAAATGCACTGAAAAGAGCAGGTACATGTTTATATGTTGAACATTAATGACAAATTCCCTACAGATACAGTACTGATTCAATTAGTGTTATAATGAAACAGTACTGACGAAATCAGCACTGAAACTACTGTCAAAATCAGTACTGAGACAGTACTGACAAAATCAGTACTAAAACAGTACTGTCAAAATCAGTACTGAAACAGTAATGTCAAAATCAGTACTGAAACAGTACTGTCAAAAATAGTACTGAAACAGTACTGTCAAAATCAGTACCGAAACAGTACTGTCAAAATCAGTACTGAAACAGTACTGTCAAAAACTGTACTGAATAAACAAAAAGTATAACATTACAAGTTTTCTGTCTTGCCGAACAGTACTGATATATACGAGGGTAGAAATGTACCAAAAAAACGTGAGTAAATTCTTGGTAGTGTACATGTTAAACACGTGCTCAATATCCATGTTTTTTTTGTTGATTGTTTACTTTAAGGTGACAATCGGTAAGAGAGAGAAAAAAATTACGATTATACGATATACTTATGTAAAAATGATAAAATTAAGTTTATGATATATACATACATTGGTTCAAGAATTGGATAAATATTATTTTTCACAAGTCACTCGTTTCATATGACTTTAACATAATGATAAATCTAAGAGTTATATTACATCGAATAATAATCCATTAAATGCAAATATTTCTCTGATTTGATAAAGCAAAAAAAAAAACAAATACACAAAAAAAGAATTTAAAGAAAAAAAGTAAAAGCCTACTTCATAAAAAAAGAATTATCTCAGAACTAAGACTAACGTCTTGAAATTAAGCTGTTTGGAAGACACAGAAATAATGATCAAGGAGGTTTGTTGAGAACTGTACACTAACAGTCACAACTTTATCTTTCCCATCAACGTCATCCATTTTGTAGCAACATGCCAGTATGACCTGTATATAAGCCATACACCTTCCAATGCATACTTGAGTTTCTCCATGTCCTGTTGTGACTGCCACAAGAAAACTAATCAAATAAGACAAACAAGGGTAGAAGTGATAAACCTGAGTATCTGAGTCCCCAATAGGTGCGAATTACAACCACGTTTGGCAATTGTTTCGTTAAAATCGGTAAAAAATATACGTACGTGGCATTTTTGTATTTCGAAATGACTTGATATTCCGAGTGTGCATAACAAGAGGTTTAAAAATATCTGCAAACTATGAATGATTTGATAGTGGAGGCTGAACATCTTAATTTTTTAAATGTCCAGCTATTATGTTACAGTTTAAAGGAGTGACGTGTTAACGATATTTTCTGAATAGGGTCCACGACATAGTCGCTTATTATTTCATTTACACTACCCTTAGCATATATTTTTTTAGATTTCCAGAATGTGCATTTGCTGTGCTTTGTTGTTCGAAAAAAAGAAATATGTTGATCTTTTATGTTTAAATTATGTTATAAACTAAGTGTTCAGTGTTTTTGTTACACTTTTTTTTCTGGGGTAAAATGCCGACGTCGTAAATGATTTTAGCAATTCAAAGACGTTACTTTTGTGGACTCAGCTTTGTGCATGCTATCTTACGTTTTTGGACTCCGCTTTGTGCACGCCGTCTGACTTTTGCTTTTGGTTATTGTTTTGCTGTTCCTTCTTTAATAATTTTTACTTTAATAGGTGGGTTGGATATTCTTGGTTTATTTTAATATGATTTGTTTAAAATTAGCCCTTGAACCTTATATTTCGTACAACGGGGTCCATCTCATAAATGATTGACTAGTTTGGCATTGCTGTCTTTTTCAATGACGTAAGTAGGGAACATCTGATTTGTCAATTGAGGTTGCTATCTTTTCGATTCATAATCCAAATGATTTATTGATTGTTGGTTAATCCAAATAAAAATGATAATTGTTTGCTATGCTTATACCTAAAACCATTGTTAAATACTTTCATGTATACAAAGATTCGGTTAAGAATGTTGGCTGTACATTTGAAACATTTTTACAAACAAGACATCACATTTTAAGTTTTACCTTGGTGTTGTGTAAAGAGTCCGTTAATTTAGATACAATACATGAAGCTTATTGATCATTTGAATGAAACTTTTCATAAAGTTTATCAATTTAATTATGTAGATCTTTATAGCTGACTGTAAAATATGGGTTTTGTTCATTGTAGATTGCCATAAGTAACCTTTCATTGTTACCGTATCACTTACCGTATCACCATGCTGATTAGTCGGCAGAGGCTGGACGTCTGGAATGTGGTAAATATGTTAACGGTATTTCATTGGTTATAAATACTATGTAATGGCTGTTTCGTGGTTGCTTCCGGAATCATTCTGGGGAAATGAAGGCCATATTAACGTCTAATTGGCTATTAGACGTTTTCGGAAACTAAGTTTACAATAACATTTAAGTTGACGATGATGATTACAGGTAAATTACCTGTGGGTCATCTCAAAAAACATAATGTCTCGAAAAATGTGTCTACATGCTTAATAAACGAAAACAATGAGAGATATAATTTTAATGAAAATCAGCTATTTTTCACCATTTTTATAAACAAGTACTGTTTTTATTCGTCTGAATCAGACGAGGAGCTGACTCCCAATGCTTTCAGTAATTTAGGAATTTTCTTTGCCATTAATTTTTCAAAGGTAAGCTGATGTTTTTTACAAGCTGCATCAATGATGCTTTTTTGTGAGTTATTGACCACAGGACAAGACAACTGTTGGTCGGGGTTTTCCCAGTGGTAGTGTCGCCACCGCCGGATATTACTGTTTTGTTTTGAAAATACTAGTTTGTGCAGTTATTTTATTGTAAAAACGCCTCCTGAACCATTACTTGGACTTAGATATAGGATTATAGATGAGGCCGTAGACACTTGGGAAGGAAACGATGTTTTTCACGTTATTTATACTGTTTTTATCAAACAACTGGTGAAAAACCCGAAACACTTTTAGATATATTGAGACAAATTTGAAATTATGTTTTCCAGAATGACACTGGTATAACAAGATGGAATTTGTTATTGTTTATTAGCCTGCCTGAGCCGGTGTAATTCATACAATAAAATACACAAGTATATATACAGAAAATAAGGTGTCAAGGTTTCTATTAATTTGACCATTATATTCTTAAATCAAAAGATACAGGGATGAATATCTATTAAGTTGTCTCTAATTGACATGTTTTGACATGCTTTGACCAACCTGGAGATTGATGGTCAAAGAATGCACGTATATCCATTGTTTTAACTAATTGCTACATGTCACTACCTGGTCTGAATGTAAACATGTTATATATATATATATATATATATATATATATATATATATATAACCTAGAGGTCAATTGAACAACCTTTTACAAGTTCATGTTTTTCTTAATAGATCATATCCAACTAAGTTGGACATCACGTGACTTTTGTGACGTATAATAGCCGCCATTTTGTATTATATTTCCCCATATAAAATGCATATATGCTTCAATAAAGTTTAATTTTCTCATAAACCTGATCCGTTTTCTTACTTTTGCAAATCAATCCTTGATATTCAAACATATTTCTATCAAACAATGTTGGTCCTAACAGTTTAATTTTTTTATTAAATTCGGTCAAATCGGAATCGTAAAATATGCACTTTTTCTCGTCATTTTTCCGTTGACTCAATGCTAAATTACCGATACCCATGTCTTCCTTTACAACAAATAAAGAAATTCTGTAAATAAAAAACAAGCTTTGCAAATCGATTAAGTATATTTAAACATATAGCTCGCGAGGAATACTACTTAAAACAGTTTAATTTCAGGGCAAATTCGGTCAAACATCGATTTAAAAAAGGGAATTTTCCGAGATTTTTCAAAATGGCGACTGATGTACCATCTGAAAATGTTGCATCAAGTCAATGATTTCTATAGTAAGACTTTCCTAGAGTATAATTAATTTGTCATAAAGAATCTCTGATGTTTCTGTTATTTTTCTTTAGTGATATTTCGATATCATTGATTTCAAAATTTCTTAATAAAAAAAATATTTTTAGTGTGACATGGGAACATTTATTTTGACAGATATTCATCCAGGAGATATTGTTACCAGAAAATAGTTTACAATATCTATAATAAAAAAAATCTCTTCTTTTTTAAGGTGTTTTTCAAGTCTTTTGTATATTTTATCTTTCTTTAGAAACATATTTATACATTCCTTTTAGAACAAAAAAAAACTGTTTTCATCCTAAGAGAAAAAAATCAGTGTCCAATTATAATAGATTAATATTCTATACCTTTAAAATTTCATTCCTTGACCGAACAGGTGAAATCTAACTTAGGTTATAATGTTACATCATAATATATTGTCAGGTAGACGTGCAAACCAAAAGCAACCAGGTGACATTCAACATCCTGTCAGTGTGTATACATGTATTACCAGAGTTTAAATTTTGTGATATACAAAAGTTTTCATAAATGTACATATAAATATCTTCTGCTTCCCGTGTCAAATCTGAAGAAGTTTGTTTCATAATGAACTTTAGGAAAATATGAATATTATGAAAATTTCTTTAAAAAAATATTTTTTGCATAAAAGGCGTTCAAATATTTATTTGTTTCTATAATTATTTCAAAGAAATATTCTGATTCAAATTTAAATGAATTTCGATCATTGAATATGATTTTATTGTTATTTATTTTTTAATTCAATATTTAACGTTAAATCCAGGCAATGAATGTAAAGTTTAAATTGTGTAAAAAAAAAGATGAGTTTTTGTATACATTCCAACAGAGACGTATAATACGATTGGTCTTGTTTTAACAATATTGTATACTAGTACCCGATTATATCTATCGACAGAGTTATCGGTCCTGAATAGGACTGATATAGTTGGGTATGATTGCCCTGGATTTTATTCAATTTAATAAACATTTTTGAGAATATATAATCCTAAATATAAATATAAATATATATAATATATATATATTTATATATATATTTTAAGCCATCATATTGTCACATTCCTCCCTTTTTTAAGAAATATAATTTTATATTTTAGTTAAAATCGGTGACAATATGAATGCTCGCAATTTCCCTAAAAACAACAAAAAGTATTCATAAACAAAATCATTTCAAAAGTTCAACAACATCTAAATGTTCAGCAATGTATAGTTCATACAATTCTTGTGTGAATAACTAAGTTCGTAACATCAAATATCGGAACTTCTTATTTCCAGAAAAAGGCGCAACCATTAACTGCGGACCGTCTTCATAACCCCGACTCCAGTGAACTGCTCCTCTGATCGTCGTTGTCAACTCCAACAATCCATTTGTTTATCTGCAACGCCAATTCCCATCATTTAGAAGTACTGCAATAACTCCGACCTGCATGTGATCCACCATCCATCGTCGAAAATCCAACTTGCATGTGATCCACCATTCATCGTCGAAGACTCCAACCTGCATGTGATCCACCATTCATCGTCGAAGACTCCAACCTGCATGTGATCCACCATTCATCGTCGAAGATCCAACTTGCATGTGATCCACCATCCATCGTCGAAAATCCAACCTGCATGTGATCCACCATTCATCGTCGAAGACTCCAACCTGCATGTGATCCACCATCCATCGTCGAAAATCCAACTTGCATGTGATCCACCATTCATCGTCGATTTACTCCTAACTGACCTAGCTTACCTACTCTGTTAATTCAGAGTCCCTGACTAGGTTGCTCAGTTATCACCGGCTGAAACATAACAGGCAAATCTACCTGTGATGCTGTAGAACAATTCCCTCTACCAATATAAGTTATGTGATCGTATAGTTTTATGTACATCTAATCGTCTGCGTTGTGTCCAATGATCAAAGCCAATATCCAATACTGGATAATGGTTCTTAGTGGCTGGTTCTTGTAATGGTGCAAAAGCTATTTTAACATCTCTGGAGGCAGTACCATCACCCTCAACATTAGTTGACACCATTTGATCGCCACCAAGGTATCGTGTGACTATTTGAATCTCTCTTTTACTAAATTCTCTTGGCTAAACACCTATTATTAAACTTAAGAATAGATTAATAACAAAATACCTATAAATATAGCAACAAAATGAATTAAAGCATTTACTAAATTCGACAGTTCAAAGTCATACTCAATTCTAACGCATTAAATTTAAAAAAATAAATTATCGATATGTTATATCTATTAAAAATAAGAACAAAAAAAATTAAATCCAAATAAAAAATAAACTGATATAATAAACTTGTCTCTAGTATTAGGATCGAAAAATTATTTAAATAAGGTTTGACATTCAACCAACACTTTCCTTCCTTTTTCATAAACAAAGCTGTGATTCAGAGATTACTGATATTTATAGGATTTCTAAACAATCAATTTTTCAGCGATCAATCTGAAGCGAGAATTAAAATGATTAATCAAAACAAAATTATTTTATATACACATATATTCATTTAAAAACAATCATCACGAAGCCTACTTTTACGACATGTTAGTCGTTCATTTCATTAAGATAACAAGAAATGTTTGAGAGAAAACTTAAAATTAATTCGTCCTTCTTTTCAGACTTTTTAACAGTTCGTTTAGTTTTCTTTGGTATTCTAACTTCATCAACAGACATTTTTTGACTGCGGTCTGAATTATACCCATCAGAACTATTATTATCCGACATTTCTCTTGAACCGGAAGTGACGAAAGATTTGTCTTCTTCGTTTTCACGTCGGTTTCTATTTGCTATTTTTTGTTTAAGTTCAGCGAGAGGAATATCATCCTCGTCGGAAGATGTTTCTCGTTCTTGTCGGTAACGATTTATGAGTCTTTCTCGAGGATTAGCGACCGGAAGTTCACTATCACTTTCGTCACTATCTTCGGGAGGTACAACATAATTTGTTTTCCTTAATTGCCTACCTTCTAGATTAGTTGGAATAATCCATTCATCAATCTTAGCTTTTTTAAGGTGTTCTAAATGGACTTTCGTAGCGACAGACCCATCTAATTGGTTTTTAAGGACAAAGGTTACCGGAGAAGTTTTTTCAATTATTCGGTAATAAGGTTTCCACTTAGTGTCTAATTTACTTTTTCTTAAATGATTTTTGAAATATACCGGATCCCCAATTTCTAAATTAATTTCTTGTCTATTTTTATCTGCGTTTTGTTTTTGTTTTTCTTTAGACTTTTTCAAATTTCTGTGAACTAAAATGAACGATTTGTGTTGTTGTTCTAACAAAACCTTGTGAAAAAAGTCAAATTTTCGTCTTAATTGTGTTTCAGCCATTGCCGAGTTTACTGCTTGAGCCAAAGTTTGTGGATTTTCACGCATTATTTTCATTCTCAAATAATCCTGATACGACCCATTTATGAAAAAGTTAACTAATTGAAGTTGAACTATTGGTTGATTGATATCTTGCCCTCTAAAAGCATCTGTTGCTAACGTTAAAATTCGTTCTCCAAATATGGGAACATTTTCGCCAATTTTTTGATTAAAAAAATAACAGATTCATATATTTATCCTTTTACGTGGTTCCCGAAGTTTAAAGAGTAAAAAAGTTCACGGCCGTCGGACCAAAAATTTGATACATTCAATATGAAATCTTTCTATCATATGCCTCAACAGAGCGATAAAAAAAACCCATTTTAATATGGACGAATCGACAAAAAAATAATTCAACAATATACATAATGATCATTGTTTGGAAAAGTCAACTTTTTAAAGAAACTTTCTAAATTATGTTTCAGAAAAACTTAAAAAATGCATTTATTAAATAATTTGTTTGTTTTTTTGTTTTTGTTTTTTTTTTTATTATTTTAAACAATATACTTTCCAGTATTCAAATAGTTGTTTTGTACACTACTTTGTAATGTTTTTCACTGAAAACGTAGCATTGAGGTGTATTTTCCGGAATTGGCCGAGTATTACCGGAATGCCATGTGATAACGTTACGGAAAGGCATGTGATAACAATCGAAGCATGTGATAAACTTTTCATATCAGCCCGCTAAGCACCAATTCGAAAAATATGGAATTTACGTCAATTTAATGCTATTATCATACGGTAAAATTAATAGGTTATTTAGTCTAAGTATATGATAATCCCATTTATATGAGATTCTATATGTATTTGATAAAATTAGCTAGCCATGCATGAATAATAAAGCTAATAGATAGTGCGATAATCAGCAAAAATTTAAAACCAAGTGTGATTGTAATAACTTATTACTATTACTAAGAAACATTAAATCGTGAATAAAAAAGGAAAGCAGTTAAGTGCATTTTGCTAAATTTTAGCTTAATCAACATTTTGATATAAAAATGAATTTAAGAAAAAGGATGTGTTCCACATAACCAACATCTCGATCGGGAGATTACCTGTACTAAGCTTGTATAGAAATATGTATTGCTGTATATTAATATATATGGTGTCTGTTTCGTACTATTTATAAATTATCTTTTAATTTTATCATTAGAAATCATCGGTCAAAACATGGTCATCGACCTGGCATCTCTGTTGAATTGAAGAGACATATAATGATTTTAATGAAACAAATATCAACCAGAAACCGAAGGATGACGATGTAAATAACAAGTAATAGCTTTTCTAAAAAGCTTGCCGTATTTTAGCTGATAATATTCAGATCAGTGGTTTGTGAGTATAGGTTATTTTTATTGGAATATTGCACTCCAAGCAATATGAATACATGGCTTTTTATGCCCCACCTACGATAGTAGAGGGGCATTATGTTTTCTGGTCTGTGGCTCCGTTCGTCTGTGCGTCCGTCCGTTCAGGTTAAAGTTTTTGGTCAAGGTAGTTTTTGATGAAGCTGAAGTCCAATCAACTTGAAACTTAGTAGACTTGTTGCTTATGATATGATCTTTCTAATTTTAAAGCCAAATTAGACTTTTGACCCCAATTTCACGGTCCACTGAACATAAAAAATGAAAGTGGGAGTTTCAGGTTAAAGTTTTTGGTCAAGGTAGTTTTTTGGTGAAGCTGAAGTCCAATCAACTTGAAACTTAGTAAACTTGTTGCTTATGATATAATCTTTTTAATTTTGAAGCCAAATTAGACTTTTGACCCCAATTTCACGGTCCACTAAACATAGAAAATGAAAGTGGGAGTTTCAGGTTAAAGTTTTGGGTCAAGGTAGTTTTTGATAAAATTGAAGTCCAATCAACTTGAAACTTAGTACATATGTTCCCTATAGTATAATCTTTCTAATTTTAATACCAAATTAGATTATTACCCAATTTCACGGTCCATGGAACATGGAAAAGGATAGTGCGAGTGGGGCATCCGTGTACTTTGGACACATTCTTGTTTCTACTAATTTGTGATCTTAGTTGTATTATTGGTAGACCAGGGAGACTTAATAAAATTGAGAATTGAAATACGGAATATTGTTATAATAAAATGTATACTGTGTCTATAAGCAACTTGATTAACAAGCATATAATCTAATGTACTTTTGAGGATTACTACTGACAAAATGGACTACTACAGAAGGCCTTTCAAATTTGAGAATGTTTCATCTTATACGTATATAAGTGATTACTATCTTATCCGACTTTTGTCTAAGAAGAAGCAATTAGATTTGACGGTACAAGTTAATTGTTTTTATTACGAATTTCCAGATGCAGTAATACTGGAAAAAGATGTTTTGTGGTAATGGGATTTGGTATGAAATATGAATTGCAAAAAATTTTCTTTGACATGTTGTCACCTGTCTTCTTATATATTTTAATATATCACGTTGTGGTTGGTGATCTTGACAAATTTTTTTTTTAAAGTTCTATAGATGAGAGCTTCATATTATTATTAGCCTTTCGTGCTTTATATTTGGTTGCACGTGTAATCAAGCTTTTGTTAGTTTAAATATTTATATTTTCATTTCTGATGGCAACCAGTTCATGTAATACATATAGTTAGGATTATTAGTAAGTTTGACTTGTTAATGTTTATTGTCATGATTGATATGGACTATATAGAATTGCTGTTTGGTGTAAACCAGGCTTTGCGTTGAAGACCATACTACAACCTATAATGGTTTACTTTTATAAATTGTGACTTGGATAGACAGTTGTCTTTGGTACTTATATTAGATCCAGTTATATCTATCTACAAGATTGAGAACACATTTTTTTGTAATAAATTTAAAACATAGTTAATTCTGTTATATCTGATAATATTTATCAATTATTGGTGCTTTTTTTCATTTGATGTGTATACATACTCTCTGATAATGTTAGTATCAGTTCATTGGTTGTGATAAAAAAAAAAAACATTGGGTCAGTTTGCAATTGTCATGTGCAGGTACACCGTGTGGGGGATCTTCTTTCCCCTTTCAATCATAAAATTGTGCATGATATTTATCACAGAAACACACCAGTATTTTGGTGAATGAAACACTTGTCATATTGTTTTAAGGTCAGAGGCGCAGTCAGAGGGTTTTTCAGGGGTACCTGGGCCGCCCCTTTTAGTAGGAATTTTTTTTTGTTTATTTATTAAATCACTGAAGCATGACTGGAGCGGGCCCCTTCTTAGGCAGTCAGTGGGCCCCCGCTTATGAAAAATTCTGGATCCACCACTGAAAGTTTCAGTGAAGTTAGATTAGCAATTTTGACAAGTTATGTTGAAATTTGAACAGAAATTGTGAAAAACTTAATAGATTTTAAAAAAAATGCACTATTATTGAAAGCTTTACTTGCTTATTCACAAGGATGTAACATATCCTCCATGCTATTCCGATCTGAGTTTTTATTAATACATAGTATGGTGCTGTTCCAAGTAGTCTTTTTTTCTGTTTCTTGAGAAGTATTTGTTTTACCTGTTCAGTCACTATAAGGTGTTACAATTCGTATTTAAACGCAACACATAAATAGTGACCAAAAAGGTACCGCTATCACATGAGAGAAGCTAGAAGAAAGTAAAATGTATACATTTTAAACATTTTTGTGAGATCATGAAAATGTGGTATATAGATACATGTAGATATTCATAGACCATGCATAGAACAAATAAGCAAACAAATTCAAAGGAGATGTACATGTAAGATGAATTATGATTGATTGTTGGTTGCTTTACGCCGCATTAGCGCTATATGAAAAATAGAAGAGCCATGGCCAGGGGCCCCAAACTTGACAGCATTTTGTGTTGAACAGGTAAAATGTTTGCATTAACATTAAATATAGCCTTTGTTAGAGGTGACCCAGGTCGCCTTTCCCTTAATCAGCTATATTAAAGGTATCCGCATATTTCAGGGCTATTTCTTGGCCGGGTTGAAAAATAAATCAACATGACTTTGAAAAAAGCTAATATGTTAAGCTAAAAGAAAACACCAAATTTGGGAGACATCTATTAAAATGTTTGAAATAATAAGGAAGTTGACAAGAACTAAGCTTTTTCAGATAATATACAGACTATTACAGTCAGCCTAAAGACTCTTTGCCTCCTGAAATGTTTCTTACACAGTGCTTTCCTAAAATGATATAAAATCAGTATGGTAGTTTTCATGAAGAATGCTGAGCGTACAGGTATACTGACAAGATAAATGTTATATTACATGTGTCTACAAATGTACCTATATAAGTAAAATATAAAAATTCTTGACTTGTAAAACAAGGATTAATCTCCTAATTTATATCTTATCACTCTATGCCGATGCTGTGTGAAAAATAAAGAAATTTGACTTATCAGTATACAGTATTACCAGTATGCTTCCATCCACTGATGAAAATTCCATCCTAGTTGATTTGTTATTGATTAGTGTGCTTTGAATACACCTTATTGCTACACTATGTATATTTCCGCCATTACTAACTGTACATCACAAATGTTCCATGTAAAATTTTGATATAATTAATGGTGTCTCGGACTAACCTATAAAACATAATAAATATATCATGAAATGATTAATATGATAAAAATCCACACTACCACAATGATACAAAATATCTGATGCCACAATGGCAAAGTAATTGTTGTATGAGGTAAACGGATGAAGAGGGACATATTTTCAGGTCAGCTGGGACTATTTAGGGAGGGGGGAGACTTCTCTAGTCATGCTTTAGTGATTCCCTATATAATCAAACAAAATATTACTTATCATCACAAAAAAGTATACTAATTGTAAGTCCTGATGATGTGAATAAATTGAAATCAGACATATCAAATGCAGTTCTCAGTGCTGTTGATATATCAATGGACAGAATCCAGAAATTTTCATAAGTGGAGGCCCACCAAATTTTCCCAGAAAAAAGGGGGGGGGCTCTAAATTCGCCTCTGACAACTCCAAAGAATAAATTATCATGTACGAGTACAATTTACACGAAAGATCATTAAACTGTCTATCCCACATGCGAACATCTTTTGGGAGTTCGCTGTGTTGCAAGTATTTTGAGTTTGAAGTAAATAAGATCCGGTCGTATAAAGTGCTGCCTTCAATAATAATATCATCTATACTACAGTCGTAGACGTCCAGCTAGAGGGGTCATTGATAGAACTGTACATAGCTAATATAATATTGCACCAGCTGACACTATAGTGCACTGAAACCCTTGCCAATTACTATACCGTGATGTTTGGTGTGGGCTTCTTTGCACACGAAACCATATTGCCCATCTTGTAATTTTTGTATTCTTCTAATCAGTCAGCTGTTTTTTAAACGGGCGATTCTGTTTATTTACACAAAATCCATTCGTTTTTTATGCGTTTTGTTATTTGATTTTGCCATGTGAGTATGGACTTTCCGATAAGATTTTCCTCTATGTTCAGTATTTTTGTGATTTTACTTTTTACACCAGAAATCAATGAAGCGACGAAAGCGCGGGAAACGAAATGACATCTTCGGTAAATTCCGTGATTTTAATATTTTCTAATCAATATGTCCAAGCAATGAAAAATAAATGGTTATTATTTTTATACAAACAGCATACATTTTTTGTACTTACTATTTAAAAAAAATCTAAGCTTACGAAGAAATCTAACACTAAAGTATCTCAATCATTTAACCGTTTTAATACACAGTCTAAAGTGTAGATTATGTGTATTTACTGTTCCATTTTTAAAGAATATCAATGATACTTAAATATATATGTCAAGTTTGGGGCCCCTGGCCATGGCTCTTCTATTTTTCATATAGCGCTAATGCGGCGTAAAGCAACCAACAATCAATCATAATTCATCTTACATGTACATCTCCTTTGAATTTGTTTGCTTATTTGTTCTATGCATGGTCTATGAATATCTACATGTATCTATATACCACATTTTCATGATCTCACAAAAATGTTTAAAATGTATACATTTTACTTTCTTCTAGCTTCTCTCATGTGATAGCGGAACCTTTTTGGTCACTATTTATGTGTTGCGTTTAAATACGAATTGTAACACCTTATAGTGACTGAACAGGTAAAACAAATACTTCTCAAGAAACAGAAAAAAAGACTACTTGGAACAGCACCAGACTATGTATTAATAAAAACTCAGATCGGAATAGCATGGAGGATATGTTACATCCTTGTGAATAAGCAAGGAAAGCTTTCAATAATAGTGCATTTTTTTAAAATCTATTAAGTTTTTCACAATTTCTGTTCAAATTTCAACATAACTTGTCTAAATTGCTAATCTAACTTCACTGAAACTTTCAGTGGTGGATCCAGAATTTTTCATAAGCGGGGGCCCACTGACTGCCTAAGAAGGGGCCCGCTCCAGTCATGCTTCAGTGATTTAATAAATAAACAAAAAAAATTCCTACTAAAAGGGGCGGCCCAGGTACCCCTGAAAAACCCTCTGACTGCGCCTCTGACCTTAAAACAATATGACAAGTGTTTCATTCACCAAAATACTGGTGTGTTTCTGTGATAAATATCATGCACAATTTTATGATTGAAAGGGGAAAGAAGATCCCCCACACGGTGTACCTGCACATGACAATTGCAAACTGACCCAATGTTTTTTTTTATCACAACCAATGAACTGATACTAACATTATCAGAGAGTATGTATACACATCAAATGAAAAAAGCACCAATAATTGATAAATATTATCAGATATAACAGAATTAACTATGTTTTAAAATTTATTACAAAAAAATGTGTTCTCAATCTTGTAGATAGATATAACTGGATCTAATATAAGTACCAAAGACAACTGTCTATCCAAGTCACAATTTATAAAAGTAAACCATTATAGGTTGTAGTATGGTCTTCAACGCAAAGCCTGGTTTACACCAAACAGCAATTCTATATAGTCCATATCAATCATGACAATAAACATTAACAAGTCAAACTTACTAATAATCCTAACTATATGTATTACATGAACTGGTTGCCATCAGAAATGAAAATATAAATATTTAAACTAACAAAAGCTTGATTACACGTGCAACCAAATATAAAGCACGAAAGGCTAATAATAATATGAAGCTCTCATCTATAGAACTTTAAAAAAAAAATTTGTCAAGATCACCAACCACAACGTGATATATTAAAATATATAAGAAGACAGGTGACAACATGTCAAAGAAAATTTTTTGCAATTCATATTTCATACCAAATCCCATTACCACAAAACATCTTTTTCCAGTATTACTGCATCTGGAAATTCGTAATAAAAACAATTAACTTGTACCGTCAAATCTAATTGCTTCTTCTTAGACAAAAGTCGGATAAGATAGTAATCACTTATATACGTATAAGATGAAACATTCTCAAATTTGAAAGGCCTTCTGTAGTAGTCCATTTTGTCAGTAGTAATCCTCAAAAGTACATTAGATTATATGCTTGTTAATCAAGTTGCTTATAGACACAGTATACATTTTATTATAACAATATTCCGTATTTCAATTCTCAATTTTATTAAGTCTCCCTGGTCTACCAATAATACAACTAAGATCACAAATTAGTAGAAACAAGAATGTGTCCAAAGTACACGGATGCCCCACTCGCACTATCCTTTTCCATGTTCCATGGACCGTGAAATTGGGTAATAATCTAATTTGGTATTAAAATTAGAAAGATTATACTATAGGGAACATATGTACTAAGTTTCAAGTTGATTGGACTTCAATTTTATCAAAAACTACCTTGACCAAAAACTTTAACCTGAAACTCCCACTTTCATTTTCTATGTTTAGTGGACCGTGAAATTGGGGTCAAAAGTCTAATTTGGCTTCAAAATTAAAAAGATTATATCATAAGCAACAAGTTTACTAAGTTTCAAGTTGATTGGACTTCAGCTTCACCAAAAAACTACCTTGACCAAAAACTTTAACCTGAAACTCCCACTTTCATTTTTTATGTTCAGTGGACCGTGAAATTGGGGTCAAAAGTCTAATTTGGCTTTAAAATTAGAAAGATCATATCATAAGCAACAAGTCTACTAAGTTTCAAGTTGATTGGACTTCAGCTTCATCAAAAACTACCTTGACCAAAAACTTTAACCTGAACGGACGGACGCACAGACGAACGGAGCCACAGACCAGAAAACATAATGCCCCTCTACTATCGTAGGTGGGGCATAAAAAGCCATGTATTCATATTGCTTGGAGTGCAATATTCCAATAAAAATAACCTATACTCACAAACCACTGATCTGAATATTATCAGCTAAAATACGGCAAGCTTTTTAGAAAAGCTATTACTTGTTATTTACATCGTCATCCTTCGGTTTCTGGTTGATATTTGTTTCATTAAAATCATTATATGTCTCTTCAATTCAACAGAGATGCCAGGTCGATGACCATGTTTTGACCGATGATTTCTAATGATAAAATTAAAAGATAATTTATAAATAGTACGAAACAGACACCATATATATTAATATACAGCAATACATATTTTTATACAAGCTTAGTACAGGTAATCTCCCGATCGAGATGTTGGTTATGTGGAACACATCCTTTTTCTTAAATTCATTTTTATATCAAAATGTTGATTAAGCTAAAATTTAGCAAAATGCACTTAACTGCTTTCCTTTTTTATTCACGATTTACAGCAGATTACAGTCAGTATGTAGCTAATGGTAATATCTTTGGTTAGCTTGCTTGTTAGCTGAACCGTAAAGTCATTGTTAGGTAAGGTATACTACCCTCCTTTTAAAGTAGCTTAGTCTTAAAGAGAAATAGATTTTTTATCTGTTGGGCTAGTCTACTATTAAAGGAGGGAAGTTTACCTTACCTAACAATGACTTCACGGTTCAGCTAACAAGCAAGCTAACCAAAGATATTACCATTAGCTACATACTGACTGAAATCTGCTGTAATGTTTCTTAGTAATAGTAATAAGTTATTACAATCACACTTGGTTTTAAATTTTTGCTGATTATCGCACTATCTATTAGCTTTATTATTCATGCATGGCTAGCTAATTTTATCAAATACATATAGAATCTCATATAAATGGGATTATCATATACTTAGACTAAATAACCTATTAATTTTACCGTATGATAATAGCATTAAATTGACGTAAATTCCATATTTTTCGAATTGGTGCTTAGCGGGCTGATATGAAAAGTTTATCACATGCTTCGATTGTTATCACATGCCTTTCCGTAACGTTATCACATGGCATTCCGGTAATACTCGGCCAATTCCGGAAAATACACCTCAATGCTACGTTTTCAGTGAAAAACATTACAAAGTAGTGTACAAAACAACTATTTGAATACTGGAAAGTATATTGTTTAAAATAATAAAAACAAAAAAACAAACAAAAAAACAAACAAATTATTTAATAAATGCATTTTTTAAGTTTTTCTGAAACATAATTTAGAAAGTTTCTTTAAAAAGTTGACTTTTCCAAACAATGATCATTATGTATATTGTTGAATTATTTTTTTGTCGATTCGTCCATATTAAAATGTTTTTTTTTATCGCTCTGTTGAGGCATATGATAGAAAGATTTCATATTGAATGTATCAAATTTTTGGTCCGACGGCCGTGAACTTTTTTACTCTTTA
Source organism: Mytilus edulis (assembly GCF_963676685.1). Taxonomy (NCBI): domain Eukaryota; kingdom Metazoa; phylum Mollusca; class Bivalvia; order Mytilida; family Mytilidae; genus Mytilus; species Mytilus edulis. The sequence goes on along the minus strand of NC_092344.1, from coordinate 114,322,927 downwards.
AACTTCGGGAACCACGTAAAAGGATAAATATATGAATCTGTTATTTTTTTCTACTGTTGAAGCATATGATAAAAAGATCATAACATGTCATTTTTCATATCGCATGTATTATCAGCCCTCGGTCAATATCAGCCCTCGAGCCATGCGGTGGGTATAAGCTGTCAAATTCGTGATCACCGCTTTGGTAAGGGAGCTACCATTTGATTTTTATGGGGAGGCTAGGTTGAAAATTTTTGCCCTGCTTTTTTTTTTTTAGTTGTAATCTCTGTCCTGGCTTTTTATTTTTTACTCTATTCGGTCCTGCCTTTTTTTTTACTAGTTTATCCTGACTTTTTTTACACAAATTGTCATCCTGCCTTTTTTTTTAACAAGTTTCTCATCCTGCCTTTTTTTTTTTTTAACTCAAAACTCCTGTCCTGCCTATTTTTTTCAAATTTCATCCTAGCCTCCCCCCCCCCCCCCATAAAAATCAAATGGTAGCTCCCTAAAGGGGTATAAGCTGTCAAATTCGTGATCACCGCTTTGGTAAAGGGGTATAAGCTGTCAAATTCGTGATCACCGCTTTGGTAAAGGGGTATAAGCTGTCAAATTCGTGATCACCGCTTTGGTAAAGGGGTATAAGCTGTCAAATTCGTGATCACCGCTTTGATGTATTTTTTCATATTTGATTTTACAACATATTCAAACAATTATTCAAATTATAAATTACAACCCCCCCTTTTTTTACAATCAAAATGCATGGACACTTAATGACGAATCGGAAATTCGTGTGTAATTTAGCGGACAGCCGCAATCTAATTAACAACCAAGATGACCTCCAAAGACCATATATACGTAGTGTTAAAATGAATAAAAGTACACGTTTTTTCCTGTCTAATAAGGTATTAGTGATTCGCAAGTGCGCAACGTTATATAAATTATATAAATTATAAATTGTGTCAGTCTTTGTTATTGTGTAATTTCTTTTTCCTTTTTTCAAAAGTATCTATCAGTTTTATTTTATTTTTATTTTCGGTTACTTAATTTGAGTGCTCAATATGGCATCCATATAAAATAAAATATATTGACATGATTGAGAATGTACAGCGCCGGGCAACTAAACAGCTACCCGGATTAAATAATTTAACATACTCAGAAAGACTGCAAAAATTAAAACTACCGTCTCTAAATTTTAGACGGGTCCGAGGTGACATGATTGAATTATATAAAATACTGAACGGACAATATGATAAAGAGGCGGCACAATTTGTTAAATTATGGAAGGATATGACTACACGAACAGGGGTACGCGGCAATAGTTTAAAAATATTTCCACAGAGAGCAAGAACAGAATTAAGGAGGAATGCCTTTGCTCTACGAGTAGTGAGAAAATGGAATACACTACCCGAAATTATAGTGACATCACCAACCACAAATACATTTAAGAATAGACTAGAGAAATACTTGAAGAACCAAACAATGGTGTACGAAGACTATAAATCAAAAATCACCGAAAGTAGAGAAGATTTAGATATAGCAGAGACTGATGAAGAGGAACTTTAGTTCCTGTATCAGTAAAAGAACCTAAGTAAACCTAAGTAAGTAAGTAAGTATCAGTAAAAAACTAAAATTCCAAAAATACTGAACTCCGATTAAATTTCAGAAACATAAAGTCGCTAATCAAATGGCAAAATCAAAAGCTCAAACAAATCGATCGAATGGACCAAAACTGTCATATTCCTGACATTGTACATACATTTTCTAAAGTAGAAAATGGTGGTTTAAACCTGGTTTTATAGTTAACCTCTGAACTGTATGATAGTCGCCTAAAATTCCATTATAATGACAACGATATGTGAACAAAACAAACAGACATAATAGGTAAAAATATCAAAAATAGGGGAACAGCAGTCAACATTGTGTTATTATCTTAATCACTATAAAATCAAACAAATATGTAAGCAAACATTTACCAAGGCACAATAACGGGATAAATAAGTACAAACCCACGTCATATGTAACAAAGAAACACAAAAATGCATATAGACAATGCATATTAGCAAAAATAAAAGATATAAATTATCATAGAACAATAACACAAGAGTAGAGAAAGATTACGACAAAGATGTATGTAATAAATAGTTCAACTTATTTAGCATATATTTGGCAAATATTAACGAACAAAAACTCTTACTTTGCATTGCGTTTGACAAGTTTTCCTTCCGGTTTCCTGTTTTCGGTAATTTTATGATAAAAGTCTTAGTATTTGACTCAAAATAGTATTTTTTGGTCCTGAAATTTTGCATCTTTCCTTACACAATGTGTGTGATGTTTTAAGTAGATTTCTTTTATAATTAAAAAGGAAAATAACAAATATACCGAACACCAAAGAAAATTCGAAACCATAGTTCCTCTTCAAATGCCAAAATCAGAAGCTCAAACACATCAAAGACAAGAACTCATAAAAAAAACTGAATATCCTCGTCATTTTTCTAAAAACGTTTGAAAAAAAAGATCATCGGACGATAGAAAGACTTTATGGATAAATATATCGTATAAACTTCACAAATGCTACATGATGGTCTTTAAGTTTAGATGCTTTTAAAGTACTGACGTTGTTTCTCATCCTCATTACATGTTATCATATAGTACTCTTTTATTTGTCTTTGTAAATTATTAACCTATACTGTTTACTGTTTAGTCCATTTTTTTTTTCTTTTTTGACGTGTTTGGGTACTTATGCATCCGGCCAATGTTATGTTGTGCCGTGATAATTTTTAGTATGCTTGTCTTTCTTTTTTGCTTATGTGCTTTTTCTATATGCCATTTTGTTTTTCTTTCTTTGTTTTCATTGTGAATAAGATTATAACACAATGTTCAGACTGCTGTACCTCTATTTTTGACATTTTCATCTATTATATCTGTTTGTTTTGTTCACACATTTTAGTCCATATAATGGAATTTTATGCGACTGTCATACAAGTAAGTCGTTGAGCTATCTTTAAAACCAGGTTTAATCCACCATATTTGTTTACCACATATAATTCACTTACCATAACCGGGTCATCTAAAATTGCCCTAACCACACACTTTAACCTGTAAACAATGTAAAAGTTTGAATGTCAATGGACCACGACACAGGACTAAATGTTTGACTCGAACACATCTTCATGAATTTGCTAATATTTACAACATCATTGATTCACCAATAGTGTTTACCCTTAAACAAACATAAAAAATAAAATGATTTTTTTAAAAATGTCGCAGTCACATAGAGCATGACTGAGAGAGCCGGGCCAAATAATCGTCTTGGAAATGAAATGAACCAGATTATTAGATATCATTGTTGCATATTATTGTGCGGTCTTGATTTATTCGAAGAATTATTTATGATCGAATTTAGTTTGTGTTAACTTCAAGAATGCAGTGTTTGTTGCTTTATAGTTCTGATGTTGGTGATACATTTTTATCTTTACCTTCCATGGATTGGTTCTGGATCTGGAATTTCTGTCCCTGTTTCAAGATTTTTAACAAATTTTACAAAACACTCGTATAGTCTCTGTTTTACACATTGTTTGGTTTTTATAGGAAAAGGATTATTATGATTTAAGTCTTAATTATCCCCTTGCTTAATGACGCAGTTGAAATGCTTTGCTGTTTGTCGCTCTCCCTTTTAACCAATCTATCTGCCCCTAAAACACATCAAAATTCCTCAACTCAATGTACAAGAAAAGTAATAATGCTATCTACAGAATATCATATTTTGAAATTAATCTTACAAATGTCCCGTGCTTGAGGAAACGTATCAACTAAAACAGTTAAATGCTGTACGTACGCTACCACTAGCACAATCAACTAAATGATGAGATATAATAAATGGTCAAATGATCAAATTAAACCTTACTAGTGTTTGATGATTGTTGGTTATGTATAGCAGCAAACTAAATGTGCATCATTACGGTAAAACTTTAATAAAAAAAAAACTGTTTATATAATGGTGATAAACATATGAAGAAACGGGTTGTGAACTGCCCTGATTTCTAAGCTTTGTGTGTTCTGTCGTCAATGTTTTTTTCCTGGATCTGCAAACAACCGTTAAACAATGAATGAAAAGTATTACCATTTATATACTAAAATCTGTCGACGAAAAGTAGCAAGTACAGAAGTTGACTGCAATATTATTTATTTAGTTTTCCTTGTTGAGCTTATCATTTATATTGGTGCAGTTTGTTATGTCATTAACACTGTAAATTAACATTGACCCACAAATAACTACCAATGGAATAAACTCTCTATTGATAATATATCTTGAACATTTTTTCTACGCTAGTACTATCCTGAACTTATTCACAAATACTGAAAACCTCTTTTTCATCCGTAGGGATAAAATGTTTGCGTATTTTCTTTGTCATATTTATTGACCATATTTTTGTTTGCCATATTATGTTGCTCTTGTTGCACACAATATGTGCCTGAGTGTTTTAAGTAATAATAATTGACCTGATAATATCGTTCAAAGACAAAATGTCAACAATTGACATCAATCAAAAAAATAGAACCTGTAATATATTTTATTTCCTAAAGACATGACCTATGGTAGACATGCAAATCATAAAGTAAAATATGTATACAATATAGCAACCGTACTTCCCTCTATCATACAACTAAAGTACGTAGTACTTATACAATAATCTATAGGGAAACTTGCTAGAAGACCGTAAGAAACAACTTTGTTATTGAAAAAAAACTGTTGACGCAGAGATATGTTTCGATGTGATTTGGTGGTATAACGCAAATGTCGAAATCTGTACATGTTAAATATACAAATCAATCCAAAAAAAATGAACAATAACTGGATAGACCAAAAAAACATTTTGGAAATGAAAAGTTCCAATCTTACAAACCTGCACACCAAATAGTATTGACTTTTCACACGGGTTCCCTTGAAACGGTTAAAAATGCAATGAACTATAAAAGTATTGGCTATATAATCCCCATGTAATGGGAATTCAAATGTCAATACAACTGAATACAAATATCATTTATTTAACATTTAGCGTTCATTTATATACTGAGATCATCACAAAATTTAATAACATGTAAATAGTGCAAACATTCAAAGTCAATGAACCATGACTGAATGGAGGGCCAGTAGCATTAAATGGAAATGATAGCTGCCAATGCGTATACATCTGCACACAAAATATCATTGACCTACCATATATAGTCATCTGAAACTGATCTAATGACAAACTTAAACATGTAACCTTTGTAAAAGTTTCAAAGTCAATTGACCATTAATTAGTGAGCGTCGCATAATAAAAGCCATGGAGTTGAGATGTGAAAATGTTGCATACCTACTATCATGACTATCATTGACATCCACCAGTGCCCTTAAACGGACATTATCACTCACTATTACATTGAAATATGCAAATATTATTAAGTGAAAAGACCATGACTGAGGGGGACGAGTTAAATATTCTCCATGTAAATGAAATTTTTACAACTGCATTCCAAAAATTATTGACAACGCTAAGTGGTTTCCCGTGAACTTAAACAAACCACAGGCTACTATATGTTTGATGACAAGGCCACGGCCACTGGAAACATCAGTCTTAGTCTCGCTTCATAGGCTCGAGAAAAAACAAATCACATTTGTAAACATTGGACTTCCTCATCAACTCCCCAAACTTCGTATGATCTATTAAGGCAACAGTAATATACCGCTGTTCTAATATTGTTTTCGGTAGAACATCTATATATATGTGTCGATCTACCCTCTTTCATATAGTGATGCCAAACACTTAAATGCATTCTACTATGTTACTATGTCTATCCTGGTGCAGATAATAAAATAATAAAATAATTGTTAGTTTTTCGTGGATATATATTAGAATAAAAATGCTGCTCAAAATCTCTCTGTAAATGGAAGCATACATAAGTATACTTATATCTTCTTTAGCAAGAACACTTCAGCGTTTAATGTCATCATCAACACATATCATATCCCTTACTGTTCTCAATCAAAGATTGTTTTTGTCCATCTTGCAAGGGTCATATCCAATAAGCCACCAAGTTCGCATATCGCCTTTTCCCTACAAATGTAAACATTAAGTATCTTGATTAAGATAGATCAATTCAATCAAGCGAAGATAAGTTTTCAGTGTCTGAGTAGAAAGTTGATGAAACAGGGGTTTGTTAAAGAACGTCTCGTTCTTTTTCTAAAAAAGTTCATCGGAAGGTACCAAGACCTTGTTGATAAATATTCCGTATCAACTTCTCAAATAATACACGATGGTCTTGATGTATAGATTCTTCGTACTGATGTTGTTTATCATCTTAACAACGTGTTTTATAGTTCTTTCATTTGTCTTTGTTCTATTATTAATATTACTTTTACTGTTGAATGGTTTCATGTGATATCCGTTTCACGTGGCTCGGTACTTATACATCTCGTCAATGTGTTTGTATTGGCTTTCATTTTTTTGTGGTTTGTTTTGTATTTGCGACTTTTTGTATTTCTTTTGTTCTTATAACGTGACTCTGTACTTTAAAAGATCCCGTCAGTATGATATTGTTCTATTATATGTCATTATGATATATTTCTATTATGAATTACAATATACGTTGAACCACAAACGTCAAAATCATTCAATCGCGTAGTGGTATTAACTATTTTTGGATTCTTATAAATTCTATATATAACTTTTGGACTAGTTTAAATCTCGGTCTATTTCTTAAATTTATTCTTACATACTTTTGATTTTTTAACCCTGTATGCTAACATTCCCATGAAAATTTTAAAATTGTTTGTACGCACATTGAACGACAAATTTATGTGACGTATAAAATTTTCTGACGTCAGACACTCAATAAATGTGTTCGTAGATAGAAGATGTTTTTGTGTTCTGTTAAATTGTTCCTTTTAAAATTGTTAAACGATGATGACTGATGTACCCATATTTTGACTATTATATTTATTGTGTCTGTTTATTTAACGCATCAATGTAAAAATATCGGAAATTGATGAGACTGTCATTAAAGTGAGAGGGTTAGCGCTATAGAACCAGGTTTAATCCACCATTTTCTACATTTGAAAATGCCTGTACCAAGTCAGGAATATGACAGTTTTTGTCCATTCGTTTTTGATACGTTTTGTTATTTGATTTTGCCATGTGATTATGGACTTTCCCAATTGATCTTCCTCTAAGTTCAGTATTTTTGTGATTTCAATTAAGTTTTATATTTGATGCCTATAACGAACGTTAAAGAATCATGGTTGAATTACATTACCTGAGCTGTATTTGTCAAAACCTGGCAGAATTTCGGGTCGTCAATGATGTTATTCTTTTTACTTTATTTTACCTTTTTATTTTTTTAATCGACCGTCACAAGCGCGCATGGCGTTCTTTATTTTAATCCTGTTATCTATATGAGTTTATTAAATAATTCAGCCATTTCAATTTTTTGAAAGACTAACTGATTTTTTGAATGCATTTTCATTTAAAACGGTCGGAGTTGTCTCCCATTATTCAATCTATGCAACCGTTAATGCAATGCTTAAATAAGGCAAAATGAGAAAATATGGCTGCAATATCTACTTTCAGCATTGCAGATTTCGTTTGTTATCCTATTGTCTCTCATGCTGTCTTAAGATAATTATTTTTTTCTGATTTCCATTTTGGAGTATCAACAATAAAATAATATTAAACAGTTACCTTTACACTTATGACACCTCTTTCCTCAACTTGAAAACCTCCAGTAATTGCCAACTCTGAATATGTGTCATCACTTATGTGAATTTTATAAGCTAAAAAGTACAATAATATCCTTTTATTACACAGGATCTTTTCAAATCATACATTTTTCTAGGTTTTGATCTTATTTTCTATGTGTTTTAGAATATTTGCATAAAAGGGGAGACATACCTTTGTAACAACTATGACATAGATTTTCAAGATAGATTTCTTATATTTATACTTAAGTAACGCTAAATTTGAGAAATGTTGACTAGAATGATAGAGAAAAGTATTATTCGTAAAAATTAACTAGATTGAATATTTCTATTCAAAAACTTCAATAAGTTAACATGATAACGTGGTATTATCGTAGCAGGATCGTGGTAGAAGTGTAATGAGGACGTAATAGCATCGTGAAAACAACAAAAAAATACATTTTCATGACGTTCATACTGCGACCTCAGCACGATCTTAATTAATTTTAGATCGCGGTGAGCTTGGTGATTTCGTTGTCTTGTGTGACTGGGGCTTAAGAGATTGTTTATTTTCTATGAGATAAATTTATTTTATTACGTTCTCCATTTGATTCCATTCTTGACGCTGTATTAACTGTGTCTCCAAACAAACAATATCTTGGCATAGTTCTACCTACAACACCAGCACAGACATACCCTAAAACAAACCAAAACACAACAAACATAATATCTTTAAGGGTGAAATGATAAAATTATAACCGATGAAAACGGCAAATATTATTTTACGTATAACCCTTACAAGGCCAAAACAATATGTGACAAATCTTTAATCAGAAAATAAATTATGCAAATGTCCAAAATGATGAAATTTTCAATTAAGTGTTATCCATTTAGGTGGTGTCGGCTTGATAACTAGACTTTATTGCAGAACTGACGAATGGCAATTTTCGTCAATTCATACTGCTACCAACATAATATTCTGCAGTTTAAAACAAATATTATGTATATAACAAGTGAAGCAAACATTTTAGAACTTAATCACTTTACTTTTAATTGGTGGAAATAAATCACTTATATTCTTCAATAATGTTATCACCACTGTACTGACTATAATCAATTACTTACCTGAATGTAAGCCAATTCGTATTTTCAGAGGAGCATTTGGCAGATGAGGAATTTTAAAATGTTTTGCTGCTTCGACGATTTTCAAGGACATCTTAGCTATTTCTGATGCGTGGTTGGAGGTACGCTTAGGCAACCCTGATGCAACCATGTCTAACATATAAAATAAAAAAATTCTTTTGTTTTAAAGTATGATCGGCATACCAGATAATAAAATTACTCTGCAGTTAAACTTTCCATTTACTTAAAAACATTTGTTTTCTATGTTAGAAAAGAGAAATTGGTTTGTAATTATAAAAAGAAAGATAATGTTTTTATGCGTTAACGAGACATCTGTTCACTAATATTTCAAATATAGTACTTCTAGGGGTACAGTATGACGAACCCGTCTTTTTTAATTCTTAATACTTCTAGGATTCAATATACATTATGATAACATCAGTTTACTAATAATCCAAATACTCATAGGGGTAAACATGCAGTGTGATGAACCTACCTTGTTTTGCTAATCGTGTGTTGTTAAAAAAAATTATTCGACCTAAGAAATATCTAATTATGGTCTCAACAGACATAAAAAATTGAATAAGACGATCAGCTTGGTTAAAAAAAACCACCCTTTTCGAATATTGATTAATGCAAAAAACTACCAATTTATATATTTTATACGTAAATCACAACCAATTCATATACATTTCCTGTTATCATGACAACTTGTTTAGACGTTTATCCACATTGGATCTTTCACGTTATTCTATAAACAAACCAAACACAGTGCTCAGAGTCATCCTAAAAGAAGATGATTACTTATCACCCGTTGACATATAAATGTCTACCCATTGGTTTTTTTACCATCATGAAATCGCACCCCATTCATATATTTGAAATTCCAAAACATGTATCTTATCCCAGCGGCATGTCTGTATATCGATTTATATAGGAAAAGATCCAGTCTCCCCCGTTCGAAATATAAACATTGTTTCTTATTATTGAAACAGTTTTTGGTATTCGTTTCGACGTTTGAAGGATTAAAAGTATATGCCCAATCACTTACATGCATCGCCTATTGTTTCTACTTTATAGACACAGAAATTTTCTATAATTTCATCAAATACTGTGTAGAGTCTGTTTAGTAATCCTACAACTTCTAATGCGGAACTTTTGGAACATAGCACTGTAAAACCAACGATATCGCTGAAGTAAATGGTGCATTGGTCAAATGATTCTGCCTGTACCGATAGTCCGGTTTTCAAAGAATCAGCTACGGATCTTGGTAGCATACCTGTAGTTTGAAATACATATTAGAATATCTTCAAATGATATGTGTTTTATTTATTTGGAGTAAATTGGTTGTAAAAAGACATCAAAGATAGAAGGATTATGGTTACTAAAATAACAAAAGTACCGAACTCCAAGAAAAATTCAAAAAAGAAAAGTTCAAATTTCAAATTCAAAAGCTATTTGTCACAGCAGTCAACATTGTGTTATACTCTTAATCACTATAAAAACAATATATATGTCAAAATAAAATAAAATTGCATATTTAGAGAACATAAACAAAAATGAAAGACTACAATACAAATAAATTATCATAGGAGAATAACACAATGTTGTGATGTATAAGCACCGAGCTACACTGTATCAGTGGCTCAATTTAAAATTCGACTTGAATTTTAAAACAATTTAAAGACAAACTCAAAATTAAGGAAAGTGGTTTTTCATAGTTCCACACGTATGTAATTCGTGTGCGGTAATAAAATAAAATTCCATTTAAAATGTTGTTATATCTTCATATAACATTTTCATTATAATCGATAAGAGACATATATGTTTAATGTTGAGTATAAACTCATCAGCTTATAATTTACGATAAAATTGCTCAACCAAAAATCCTTTATACATAGCTACAAATAATCAATATTTTCCTGATATAGTTTGACATGAATTTATTTTTAAATATTTATAAAAAAAAATGGATAAAGTCGGATTTCTACCCTTGATTTTTTTTTTAAATTCCTATGTTTCACTAATTATCGCTTCTTTTGGTTCTGCTTATTACGAAACTTTTATACCCCTAAAAAAGCAAGAACATTATTGTCCTACATTTTTGCTATATAATTATGTTCATTATGAGTCGGCGCTTATATCATGCTCTAAAATTTCCTGCTTTTCCCTTGACATTAAAAGTTCACTTTGAAATAATTTACTTAACAGAATTATGTATCCGAAAACAAAGTCAGACTGTCGTGCACAGAAATCATAAATTTGTCGATAATTTTTCATAAAAAAACTCTCTATCGTATCACCACTTACTATACAATAATAGCTCTGTTCTGTGCTTTTCAGCCATCAAATCTTGAGTTCTTTCTGCAACAACAGATTCCAAATGCTTTGAGTACTTTTCCATCTAAAATTGATAAAATAGTGATTTTATAAAAGGCAAAGAAAATAGATATTAAATAATAGAAATTGCAGCATACAATTTGGATACAAAAACAAGGTTTTGGCAATTGTTATTTTTCTTTGATGATAACAAAAACATTTTATCGTCTAAAAATCAACTTATTGCCAGTATAAAAAATAATGTAATGATTTCCTTATGCAGCAAAAATTCAAAACTATTTGTAGGATTTTGTTTAAAATGGACTCACCATTGTTATAATCAAATCCACGGGGTTTTGTTTATTAGGATTGATGCGTTGTAGCCGTCGTTTAATACTCTCAAATGATGGTCTTTCTATTGGGTTATGAGATCTGCATATTGAAATCAGCTGTCAATAAGAAAAATTATTTATTTGGTTTTAGACAAACTTAAAAAAGTGTTGGATTTTACAACATAAGTTATCGCATTTAATGCCGCAATGTCACATTATTTTTACAGCATTTCTGTTACTGTCCTAAATCCAGAAAAAAAACCGGTTGAGTCGATACCATTAACTAAAGTTGAATATGCAAATCCAAAATTAGTTTTATAAAACGGTATATAAAACGTTATATAGAACTGATGCTTTAGCAGACAGCAAAATAACGAGGTTGATACTAGTGAGCGTGATATACGAGTCACAAAAGTCGTTTGATTTTTCTGTTTACATGTTTTATTGTCTCTTGGTTATCACTTACGATATTACAATTTTATTTAACCGAACGGTACTTTTAAATTGTATTAGGAACCTCTTATTATGTAGTGAAACACAATAACTGGTCTTTTGAAACAACAATAATGTGTATCTTTCTCACATGCAACAGACTGTTTTAAACGAAAGTATCTCAGTTTTGAATTTAAAACACAATTACAAGATTGGTAGCATATTAATCACATTGATTCAATTTTTAAACACATATTATGTCTAAAATCTATTGCAAAATGTGTTCATGTCTTAAGACTATTTCGTTTACCTTACAATATTCATCCGGACATGGACAATTGTTTTCGTCTGACGTTTTCTCAAAAACCGGTAATGGCGGTTGCCAGTTAAAAGGCACAGAATATGGATCTTCTTCCTTCGTGTGAATAAAAATAAACTGTATAGTCCTATTTTTTTTCAAAGGGTTATTTGTGAGAAGAGTATCGTGTATCTAAACACGTACGGCATTTGTTGATATTGATTCATAATTAGTGATTCGGGAATCAACCAGATTATTATCATAACTAGGAAATCTTAATAGGGCAATGGAAAGAAATTCAAGAATGTATTATATTCTTTTTTCACTATTTCAGTAAAACGTTGGATCGTGTCTGGTAGAGGTTGGTTAACCTTGTATATCTGTTTGACATTATAACGGAATTGTAAACAACTGTCACACACTCAAAAATAAGAGAAAACAAACGACACAACGTTAAAAGGTAACACACACAGAAACGAACTGTAATATAACAATGGCCATATTCCTGACTTGGTACACGGTTTAAGTCATCTTCGGAAAATATATTTACCATGACAGGGATATGACAATTGTTTCCACTCAGACAGTTGGTTGATAACGTATGAAAGTATTTTTGTATGGACTTCCCCTTTTTAAATTAAACTTAGAGTTCGGTAAATTGTTATACTTTTTTGATATTATAAAAAGGAAATATTTGGCATACTAGAGGACTGGTTAGCAGGCGGATGATATAAAAAAAAAGTATCTATAAATTTCTATTATGGCTGGAACAGAAGGGAACTTTACACAGTTCATTTAGATCATCAAAACAAACAAACTTGAAAAATAACCATCATCTATCAACTCCTTAATTAAGTGCTGCTGCTTAAATAAAGGCAACAGTAGTATACCCTGTTCAAAACTCATAAATCCATGGACAAAAAACAAAATCGGGGTAATAAACTAAAACTGAGGGAAACGCATTAAATATAAGAGAGAACAACGACACAACATTAAAATGTAACACATACACACAGAAACGGACTAAGCATTAGACAAAATCCTATGAGAATAACAAATACAACATCAAAACCAAATACATGAATTTGAGATAGATAAGTATTAAGCTATTGATCTGAGCGTTTGAACTGCAATAGTTTAAGTCATCCATTCAAAGCTTTTAAGGGCAATGGTTAGAATTTACTTAAACGTTATGATTTTTTGGGGTGCAACAGACAACTCGCATTCTGAATATAAATCAGTTATCTACAAAAGGTGAAAATTAAAGAATATACACTACAAGGGTTCACAATACTATTGCTTTGATTTTACTGTTAAAAATATTAAAAAAAAACTTATACTCATTCTTCATTGTATAAACAATTTAGCTTCTTGTTATTTAAGGACACTAAAAAGTTCTGATTGCTATTAATCATTCTTACAACTGACACTGAACAAAATATTAGAATTTTAGAATTGTATATTTTTTATTGACATTGATTTGCATAAGCAAATAAAACATGCCCTGTCTTTTAGTGTGTTATTTCTACAAAATGAGATCAGTTGCAAAGAGTAAGAACATTAGTTCTTAATATATGGTTTGTATTATTTTTTTTATATAAATTTCCTATATTTAGCATGTTGAATTATTCGTATTATTCATTGCAATACATATATGTCTTGTATTATCGATACATTGCAACATGCCGATAACAAAATATTTGGAAGAGATGACAGACTCATTTAGTAGTACGAAAACAGGCATTTTATTGGCAAAAGAAATTAGTGACGAAAACTTAAAGGTCTACAGAACACTACACTGAACGCTGAAGATCGAGCACCACTATGGTATAGATATTCGGTATTGCCAAATAATATAAATCATATGTCACATCTTCATTCCAATGAGGCCAACCAAATAAAAATGGTGTCCCCATCGTATTTTCATCGGATGACTTTACTATTAGGAGTCTATGGCTTCCTTCTAATCAGCAGAAAACAAATTAAATCACACAAACACTTTAATTTTAAGGCCGATTTAATCTTATCACTACAACTTTTTTTTATGTAATACAAACAAATCAATGATTCCATTACTCTGTAAGCAGTGAATTTTTCTCTCGCACTAGTTAAATCAGCAAAGAGTTTGATATTTCTATACTCTGACTGCCAATTCTGTATGTTTATTCATAATATTAAATGCATTTGATAGTGACAGCAATAAAATAATAAAAATACAATTTTCTCTTTTAATTATAGCATTTTGGTCGAGTTTATCTGTGCCTTTTTTTTTTTGGCGTTTACCTGTATGAAAAAACAAAACTTAGCAGAATATTACATCTAATGCCTTTATACGTGAGAAAAAAACAGATAGATAGTTCACCAATATATTTTTACCTGAAATGGATCTCCTCTCGTTGCTATTTCTATCAGTATAACACTAAATGCGTATACATCACTGTGTTCAGTAGGAATAGCTTGACTTTTCACAAGTTCTGGTTCCAAATAAACTTGCTTTTGCTTTTTAATGTTTTCATCTTCGCAGACACCAGATTTTCGGAATGTTTCCAAACCATAATCTAGAGGCAAGAAGGATAACCAAGTTATTTTATAAATTTCAGTAAACAGTAAAAATTTTAGGAAGCGTCAATAATTGGTTAAGGGAAGTTTATAAAATACGATATGGTATCATAATTTTGTTAACGATATTAGAGCTATTAACAAAAATTAATTCTTTTCTTTCACACAAATGTTACAATGAAATTGTTGAATTCAAAATCTTATAACCTGATTTCTGTGTATGTAGCATTTACGGTTAATCACATACAATGAGAATATATTAAGTATTTCATAGTCTTTAAATTGACAAAGATATGCTATTTAAACCTTTTTTTTTTAATTTAAAATTAAATCTTATATTTGACTGCATTTGAATATTTTAGTTGTAATTGAAAAGTATGTTGAAATGCATTCCAGGGGCCTGGTTTTCGACAGTATCTTATGACTAAGACATGTCTTATGATGGTCTTAGGACATGTCATAGTCGTAAGATATGTTTTCGAAATTGTCCCAAGTTACGATTTGTCATAACTTATGTCGTAAACTTAAGACCCCTCGCGACATGACTTATGATGGTCTTATGATTGTCAACTAAAATTTTAATTACTTTTCATGTTAATTGCAATAAAAAAAATATATGTTGTGTTTCTCAGTTAGCTTATCAGTAAAGATTTGATTTTTCTAAGTCAACTACGTAAATTAAAATTTGAATCTTCAGCCTGCGACATACAATATTGAATTCCTTTCTTACTCATGGTTTTGTATAATAAATATACATATTATTTCGTTCGCAGAATATATTAGTGATGTGCACGGGCATTTCGTTAAGCGATGTACCGAATCTTAAAGGTATTCACAGTTAAATAACAATGCATGTATGGTGGTAATACAAGAAAGCGAAGTTCAAGATTTATTATATATTACAAACTAAATTTAAACAGGTTATCCACTCATATTTCAATTCCTTTTTGTATAAAATTTCATGTTCATTATAACGAAAAAGATAAAATATTCGTAAATATTAAGAATGGTAATAATTAATATGTTCATACTTTTCATTTTCATTTTTATATTTATCACTTTTTAATCATTGTTTTAAATGATAGAAAATAATGTTCACTTATGACAGTGATAAGAGCATCATAGATATGACTCTCTTAAGACAGCTTTGATTTACATCCTATGACATATCATATGATAGTCATAAGATGATCATAAAATATGTCCTAACTTTCAAAAACCAGGCCCCTGGCAGGTATCTTTTTATATCTTTTTTTTTTTTTTTTATAATTACAAAAAAGACATCTTTGAATCGATTGATATACATCACCATCACATTATATATATGACACTGGTGTCATATGTGGATTAGGATTTCAACTTATCCTTTCGTGGTATCTAAGGTCACCCTGGGGTTTTGGTTTGGTTTCTCTCTGACCAGTCGATATAAGTTATAAAGTTTTATATCACGGATACTTTAACAGTAGAAACATGCGTGATCTACGATATTGGATTAAGATGCATACCTGTTACTTTAACTGACCATCTGTCATCCATCACACAATTACTGGACCACAACCTCCCATGTATTATTTTATGACTGTGTAAATACTTCATACCTCTCGAAATATCGGTAGCAAAAGAAAATCTGTAAACAAAGATCAGAAGGTTGACCAAGTGGTTATTTTATTGTCATGCGATTTCTTAATGGTCAATCTGCTATTGTTTTTTTTTTGTTTAAACTGCAATTATTATTCACTTCATCTTAACAATCTTTCTCAATGAGTTTATGATATTTGAACATTGTTTAAGTACGATTGTACCTAAATTATGATAAAAGTTCATTACAACATTGACCATTATGAATAATCGGGTGACTGGTATAAATAAAAGTTAGCTTTTAAGAGGTCATTTGTTTTCAAGATAAACATGTTAAGTATGAAAAGGCCATTCAAATATTTTAGTTTGAGTAATATTTAGAATGCTGTATTTTATTTCATTTAACAGGCAAATGAAACCAGGAACAATTAAAAACCAATTGTTCAAAGAACCATTGATGGTCTTTCCACCAGTTAAGACCTTTTTATATAAAAAATATTAAAATTTGGTTTTAAATGTCAATTTTAGGGCCAAATGACAACTTATTGAACGCTTATTAAAAAAATATATGGTTTCTATAAAAAAAATATATAGAAAAGGGAGATAATCTTTTACTTCCGGTTTAAAAAGTTTACTTCCGGTATTGTTTGATAGTTTACTTGACACTGATTCCAAAAATATATGGTTCTATATACTTTTACATTGATTTAGTACAAAAAAATAGCTACTTCCGGTTTACAAAAGGTCACTTCCGGTTGTGTTTTTTATGGTCACATTGCTTACAACTTAATGCAAAAAGTCCCATGACTTTATCATGTATACATATGAGGTAAAAGCAAAGGTCAAAATCTAGAACGTGAGTTTTGTCTATGACCTTGAGCTCAATTTCAAGGTCAACAACCAAGGACCTAAAATCAAAAGACCTTAGGCCTCTACTTTATATTGCTAATGAGTTATATTACCATACAACTAATATAAGATATAAAAGGGGGGAAAAGTCGCATCAAATGTTTACGTACCCTTTTAACTAAAATTTACGTGTTACGCCATGTCGCAACACACATTTTGTGCATATATTTTGTCAATGTCTTATAGGATTTCTGAAAAGAAGAGATAACAAGCCAAAATCATATTTTTGAACATGACCTTGACCTTTGACCTTGACCTCATTTTCATTTTTTTGGACCAAGGACCTTAAATCAAAGACCCTAGGCCTCTATCACTAATGGTTTTCCAGTAACAAATTTATTTCATTTATTTCAATACAAAAGGGGAAATAACTCTCATATGGAGTCTTCGTAAAGCTTCGGTGAAAATTAAATGTAACATCCTGAGGATATAACGAGCAATTTGGAAAAATAAATTTGTCGCTTTCTTTTACGGTTACAGAGGAGATCTGATAACAAGAAAAACAGTGTTTGGGGAGATAACTCTTACAAAGAAAAGTGTTCGGTTAAACAGGGTCAGTTTCAAAAACGTATAGACTGTATGATATCATATACAAAAAAACTAAGCAGCATCTTTTGAAACATTTTTACACCGCAAGAAAAAAATTAGGCGGAAGAAAAAAAAAATTAAAAACCAATTGTTCAGAGAACCATTGATGGTCTTTCCACCAATACGGATCTTTTTCATGTGAAAATATTAAAATTCGGTTTTAAATGTCAATTTTAGCGTCAAATGACAGCTTATTGAACGCTGATTCCAAAAATATATGGTTTCTATACAAAAGGATGTAAATAAGGGAGATCATTTTTTACTTCCGGTTTAAAAGATATTACTTCCGGTATGTTTTGATAGTTTAGTTGACTCTGATTCCAAAAATAGATGGTCTGTATACTTTTACATTAAATTAGTACAAAAAATGGCTACTTCCGGTTAACAAAAGGTCACTTCCGGTTGGCTTTATCAAGGTCACTTTGCTTGCAACCTTTTGCAAAAAGTCCCATGTCTTTATCATGTATACATAAGAGGAAAGAGCAAAGGTCAAAATCTAGAACGTTGAATTTACCTATGACCTTGAGCTCAATTCCAAGGTCATCACCCAAGGACCTCAAATCAAAAGACTAGGCCTCTACTTTATATTGTTAATGAGTTATATTACCATACAACTAATATTAGATATAAAAGGGGAGAAAACTCGCATTAAATGTTATGTACCCTTTTAAGTAAAATTTATGTGTTACGACATGTCGCAACTAACAATTGTCAGAAAATATTGTATCGATATCTTGTATGATTTCTGAAAATAAGAGATAACAAGCCAAAATCAAAAATTTGAACATGACCTTGGCCTTTGACCTTGACCTCATGTTCATTTTTTGGACCAAGGACCTCAAATCAAAAGACCCTAGGCCTCTATCACTTATGGTTTTCCAGTTACAAATTTATTTCATTTATTTCAATATAAAAGGGGAAATAACTCTCATAAGGAGTCTTCGTAAAGCTTCGGTCAAAATAAAACGTAACATCCTGAGGATATAACCAGCAATTTGGAAAAATAAATTTGTCGCTTTCTTTTACGGTTGCGGAGGAGATCTGATAACAAGAAAAACAGTGTTTGGGGAGATAACTCTTACAATGAAAAGTGTTCGGTTAAACAGGGTCAGTTTCAAAAGCGTATAGACTGTATGATATCATATACAAAAAAACTAAGCGAAATCTTTTGAAACATTTTTACACCGCAAGAAAAAAATTAGGCGGAAGAAAAAAAAAAATAATCAGAACAAAATCAATAGGTCTTTCCACACGGAAAGGTGGAAAGACCTAATAATCAGAACAAATTAAATAGGTCTTTCCACAAGAAAGGTGGAAAGACCTAAATATAAATGATTAAACATTTGAACATGCACTTTTTATAAACCATGGTCATATGCCTGTATTTTCGATTTTCTTTCAATAAATGGATATGGTTTATAAAACTGGAGCCAGTTTTTCTGTAAGTTTACATTTATTTCACGAAGTTTCTGTTTTCATTTTTAGGTTAAACTTTTGTTTTTTTGTCAATAATTCCCCGTTGATTCCCGTTGATGAATTTTAAAATTATTAGAGTGTGCAATTCTCTTATGCAAAGTCGGCCGTAGATTAATTTGATTGTTGACTTTAGGTCCCTTTCGGTAATAAAGCTGTCTTAAGGACATTTCTACGTATGTATACATCTATGGCTATCAATTGTTTGACTTTAAGAGTTCATGAAAGATTTAATACGAAAAAGGCGTTTTTTTATACATTTTGTATATAAAAATAATAAAAGCGGTTCTGCATAACTGCAAAATGAAACTACAATTTCACATACTATTGATCATTGGAATTCATGCCAAAAGAGTTTTCTTTCACATAAAACGTTTAATTTCTAACATTATTTCAAGTTATGAATACGACAGAATCGTCGGAAATACAACAAACCTGAATGACCAAGACAGAGGAACTTCTTCATTGAGTAACACATCATTCAGACTCCCTTTCGCACAATATGTCATTAGGATAGCAACATTTGGTACTTCTATACAACCCCCAACAAATCTACAAACATTTTGATGATCCATTTGTCTACAAACAGAAATAATTTAACATTGTTTAAATTGAATTCTTATCATGTAATATGTACTCTTATTTTTTTATAATATCTTGCTTGCACAATATCTACACGAGAAAGTTATTTGTAGAAACTATAGTCCTGTTATATTGTTGACTTCCAAACTGGTAACTTAGTTTACAAAACTAACATGTTAGTAGCTTTATTGTAAATGCAACCTATAAAGCACACTGGTAGATGGAATCAAGCTAAACGAATGTAAGTGATCATATAAATAGAAAAAGGATATAATAAGAATATTAAAGTAAGCTCTTTTAAAGTAAAGTCTGATTCTCTGTTTCAAGTGCATTGGAATTTGATTACAGAAAGAGTTGCCAAACTTTCTTTTGCTTCCCTGTTTTAATATCAAAGATGATAAAAGAAAATACGTCAAGAGAAGAATGCTTAGAATTAAAAATATGTTTCTAAATAGATGTCAAATACAAGATTTAAAAGATGTGGTATGATTGCTAATTAGATAACTATCTACCGGAGACCAAATGACGTAGAAATTTAGCAACTATAGATCACCGTATGCCACCTTCAAATGTTTTTGATACGCTTGCTTATGATAGACATTGATTGTATGTACTTGTAAAAGATCTTTTTTAACAGGACATCAAGAAATAAATATTCTGTACTAGAAATTGCTCATTACATTTGACCCTTTGAACAGTATATATATATTACGAAAACATTTATGAATTCATGTATAAAACGCTAACAATATTGATATATAATGTGAGAGATTTTGTTTTTAAACAAATTAATCAAATCTTATTTGCTATAACATTGACACGATCTTGTTAACCCAAACAAATCTGTACCTGCTTTATTACATAAAACATCGCATACAATTTGCAATAAATCCTATATACCTGATGATCAACATGAAATACACTTTTAATCTCTTCAGAATCTATTAGCATTGTTATAAATGCTTTTAGCTTACCAAAAACGTAATGGCACATTGTAAGAAATAAATTAATAAGGTAATCATTATATATAAACATTTTTCATGGCCTACATATTTAAAAAAAAAATGCTAGAGTACGCTTTTGAAATAGTTAAAAGACATGAGAGCATTCACCAACCGAGTTTACAAAGGAGTTTAATATTGTCAATAAAATCATTTCATCAAAGCATTAAGTTAAAAGGTGAAAAAGATAACGAAAGAAGAGTTCGGATTGAACATAGTATTGAGGTGTAAACAGTGTCGTGTCCTGTAGGACTCTGATCCTCAAATCCAATTATAAGAAATTAAAATAGTATTAAAAGACAATACACACGTTGGACACCCGGATGTTACATCTTCAGATGTATACAATTTTGAGAGTTCTTTTGTATGCATATAGCGCTTTGGACACGAGATTAATTTTCTTCGCACAGCAGCTTCTTTTTTAAAAGTCCTTCATCCTTTTTAGACATTTTCAGTATTAACGTCACTGTGTGTGGTTTTTTGTTGTTGTTTTTTATGTTGTCTTTTTAGTTTACGGAAACCTTTATATCAAATATGTTACTCAAGTGTGTATGCAGGTAAATGCTTCAATACTTGAGGGGGAGGGGGAAGTAAAATCGCAAAACTGACACATTATGAAAATTAACTAAAGGAATTAACGAAACCGAAATTATACCGTGAGTAAAGTATTTGCATTATAGTTACAAATTGGTACTGAATACCTGTCGACGCATATTTTACAAACGATTGTAGAATATAAAAATCTTTTAATACTGTATTCAACAGAAGTGTGTAGCAATGAATAACAATTATGTAACCGTATATGAGTAAAATTGATGATATTGTGTGATAATTAATTTTTTTTAATGTCATATTCAACTACGATAACTTTTCAATTTGGTTCATTTGTGTATAAATGATTTAGATGATAATATGCAACTATTACCGCTATTATTAGCAGTAATCAGTACGTAAATGTAACATGGCTCTATATTTTTTTCAGAAAAACAATTCATGTTTATACAATGCATTTCTCTAGTTACTTTTCAATTGACTATTGAATTATAATCATTCAGAAAATTCCAGACCAGGACATCAATATCCTAAATCAATAGCACTGGACACTTGTATTATTATATCTTGTTAAACAGAAGTCAATAGTCATTTAAGTCACTACAGAATAAACCTTGCAATATTTTCTGTCAATAATATAAAGATTAATATCATCAGATAAACTTTTGATTACAATTAACGTTTATACATACCTCACAGTTCTAACTTCTTCTCTTATACATTTTGTCAATGAAAAAGATTTTTTTTCTATCCTTTTAATTGCCACCGTCTTTCCGTCTCTAAAAAATAAAATGATACTTATTTACTAATATTTTAAAACGTTTTCATGTTTTGTGCCGTAAGATCTGATTGAAGTCTTGGTGATAATGTTTTGAGTATGTTTACAAGTGTTTATTGAACTTCTTTTCTACAACGCTACAACTTACAATTGTAGCACACAAGTACAGGGTAAAATAGTAAGAAAGCCAAACAATTATCAAGTTAAAGAGCATTGAGAACCTACCATTTCAAAATGTTGTGCCAAATACGGCTATTATTTAAGGTAATCTTTGCATGGAATAAGAAAATCCTTACTTTTTCGAATAATTCATACCTTTGCACCAAGCGTCTTTATAAAAAATGACCAACAATTTACTAAACTTAACGGACAAATACTACATATTTTGCAAGACTAATCTCCTGTTTGCAGATGAGCATTTTAATATTGCAATGCATGTTACAATGACAAAACATTTAAGGTTTCATACAAAAAAAATGGACTTAAATACCAGATGTAAACTATTCGTACACTTCGCTTCTACAAGTTAACAGATTTAAGATCATCTTAAAAAATAATGCAAATATATAAACCATGTTTTATTATGTTGAGTTCATTTGCATGTTATTACAGAATGGTAGAATGATTACATATATCTGTGAACGAACAAACGATAGAGATGAGAATAAACTAGTCCTGTTTGGGGCCATTTATAGAAAGAATGCTGTTTGGTGTGAGTCAGGGCTCTATGTTGAAGACCTTACTTTGACCTATAATGGTTTACTTTTACAAATTATGACTTGGATGGAGAGTTGTCTTATTAGCCGCCCTCATACTACATCTTCTTATATATATTATTATAGATACCAGGTTAAACATTATGTATGCCTGATGCGTCTTCAAAGGACATATCAGTGACGCCCGAATCAAAAGGCTAAATAAAGTACAGTGTCATAACAGTACAAATCCCCAAAACAATTCTCCTAAATACGGTTTAATATGGTAATATATTTTTGGGCAATAAAATCCTATGTTTTCGAAATATTCTAAGTTTTATAAACAGTACGTTGATAATAATGACAATATCAATTTTAATTGATGTACGACATTTTAATAAAAGTAATCGAATCGTTCTAACAAACAAACAAAAAATTAGCTAGATAAAACAAAACTGTTTATAATAGTAAAGAATGAATTTGTGTTGAGAATGAGATAATTTCTTATAAGAATCATACACACTGAAGTTTTGTTTTCAGTTCAACATAATCAAAGGAAATTATGATGATGAACATGAAAAAATTTGTAGCATTTGAACTGAAAGGACGAAAAGGTATCCATACTGACCACAATTAACCATACGAGAAAATCATATAGTGTCCATATTTAAATTACAGTAAAAACTATTATTTTCAAAATGATGAATTCAAAAAGAAAACTTGAAAACAATATTCAGGTCACATTTCGAAGCATGTCTGAAACCGTCAGTTATAAAAGAGGGACGAAAGATACCAAAGGGACAGTCAAACTCATAAATCTAAAACTAACTGACAACGCCATGGATAAAAATGAAAAAGACAAACAGAAAAACAATAGTACACATGACACAACATAAAACACTTACAGAGTATATATAACCAAAATCAATGCATCCAAACTTTGTCTATAAAGTTTTGTTATTTCAGATACTTTTTTTTTTATATAAGAAAGGATAATTGTAAAAATTTTAAGCGATGATAGTGCATATATTTCTTTTTAAAACTTTTTATTGGTTTTCTGGCTGAAATGTTTACTTAAACACGTGAACATTTCTTCGAGATCATTATGTCTTCACAAGTTCAAGGTAAATATACAATCATTGATCTTTGATCATGATTTTCACTTCTAAATATTCTCTATCTACAGATTTATACGAAATCAATTGTGCTTGTATAGTCATGGACTAGGTGTTTCCTATGTTAATTGAGGAGATTATTTGTGTTCAAATCTTGTCCGCGTTTGTGGTTTTCACAATTGACGCGTAAAAGTAATACGTATTAAACAAATTAGGATCAATTGACACACATTTGAACAAGAATTGTCTTAAATACTTTTTTATTATTTGCTTTGCATGAATCGAATGAAAAAATGCGAGGCCACTTTGAATAATGCTTTCCTGCTGAACTTGAAATAAAGTGTATCTCAGACAGACGACAGACCGAGTGTGTATATGAATTAAGGATGTGTAGCATACTTGCAATGAGACAACCAACTAGCACCCAAAATGACATAGATGTAATCAAGTACATGTATATGTCATCGTAAAACTACCAACGATGTGCAAAACCCATACTTGATAGTTAAAATTGAGAATGGAAATGGGGAATGTGCCAAAGAGACAACAACCCGACCATAGAAAAAAACAACAGCAGAAGGTCACCAACAGGTCTTCAATGTAGCGAGAAATTCCCGCACCCAGAAGCGTCCTTCAAGTTAGCTTTTCAAGGACCCATATAAAAAATTGTGAAACAATTTAAACAAACAAAAAATAATTAGATCATGTTCTGCTAGATATACGTCTGTTTCATATCTTGACCTACAACTAGAACTGGACAATGATGGCTGTTTAAAACTAATTATGCCTGTACTATCTGTCGCTAGTGAAGTTTTAACAATCGTTTGGCCATGATCTGATCTGTCTTTTTTAGACTTATATTTTGGTTTTTGGTAGTCCCTAAGTATCTTCTCTGTTTTAAATTATAGTTAAGAATTTGATGAACTAAAACTCTTTCTAGATACTTGTCATAAAAGATACTAGAAGAATAAGAATTATTCCTTTCCAGACTTGTCCATCGAAAATTGTGACTACATTATCATGCCAATGTAGTTCATATGTTCATACTCTTTACACTACACTTCCACACTATCTTATTAAACAGAAGTTTTCCTATTTAATTAAATGGTCATTTGGTAAAGCTGAATGTAGATATATTTGCTGCAACTCATTTAAAGCCTTCTTTTCTGATGAGAAAGGTAAATACGCTAGATATATTTACTGCAGGTGTGATTAGATGATTGAAGCTGTTAATTTTCTCCTTAATAATATTTATGTACGTTTCAGCAACAAAGTTTATGGACAGGTTGTAGGTATCCCCATGGGCACTAATTGTGCCCCTTTAATAGCAGACTTGTTTTTGTACTGTTACGAATCACAGTTCATGACTAAACTCAGTAAAGACCCGTCGAAATTGCATTTAATTGAGAAATTCTACAACACTTACCGTTATCTTGATGATATTTTTTCGTCAAATAATCAAGCATTTTCTCAATATACTGCTGAAATTTACCCCAAGGAACTTACTTTAAATAAATCAAATTTATTCGGTAATATCTGTCCATTCCTGGATTTAGATATTTCGGTTTTAAAATTCAAATTACTAGAATGAATAAGCGACACAAACAAAAACAGAAAATTGTTATTGATACGAAAAGAGTTGTAGAATGTGTATGCGTTCAAGGGACAAGAGTATTGTAGAATAAAAATTCAATGATTTTTTTTGGTCATTAGTCTAGTGCTGTAGCTATTGAAACGTCAATTTGTTTCATTACCATAGTAAATGCAATTAAAAGTTCAGTGTCTGATTACTGATACATATAGTTGTACCATGTATTTGTAGAAATATAGAATTTATATGGTTACACTTGTCTAGTCTCGCTCCCACGATATGCTTGAACGAGTTTCAATTATCTAATAGACGTATTTTCTTTAAGTTATATAAAAAAATCTGTCGGTGAATTCAGTTCGGAAGGGAAAAACGAACGTGTTCCACATAAGAAATTCGTCAGGATGCTCATCAAAATTAATAAGTCAATATGGATCAGCTAACACTGACTATTGAAAAAAGTGGTATGTGTAGCAGTGATATTGCAAAAGATAACGTAAATGCAAATTGTATATAAAAAAGGATTATTAAACGTTGCACTAGTAAGGTCGATTTATGGTATACTGCCATCTTGGATTGTACTATCGCATTACACATATCAGTCTAGTTATATGCCCAAATCTGCAAAGTTGTAGAGAGATGTGCAACTTTATTGGTTAGAATGTTTACTTGTATGAAGAAAACTTGCTGATTTATTGCATTATCCAAAATATTTAAACAAATACCAAACATTTGTGTTTAAGAATTCCTTTTTTTTTTAACTAAGCCATTTAAGGGGAGATAACTCTTTAAGTACACGATTTATACTGGTCTGATAGGGAATTTTTCTTTTTTAACTTATAGCAAGAAGTTCGGTGACACCATTTCTTCTTTTTATTTTCTGAAAACATATTATAAAACCTATTTTCTCAAAGTTTAATTCAAAATTCTATCTTGGAGAATTCTTTTTATGAAGTAAAATGTGTTTTTTCATGATCATACTAGGCAATTTTCAACGACTCATAGCTTGAAAAATAGCTCGGTGACCCATACTTTTTTTTATGTTTTTGAAAAATGCATAGTAAATTCTTCATTTTGGCTTCTATCTCGGGAAACATATACTAATGATCTACCTTAAACAGTTCGATGAAAAAATTATTCATTTTCCATAATATCCCTTTATAATCTATCAACACAGTGAGCTCGATAAGATTCCTCTTTTACTTTTTTAAACAGTCTTAACACGAATGAAATGTGTCAACAACATACGAATATTTATAATAACAGTTGTACATCATTTAACTGAATGTTATATTTAGAACATATCTTAGACCGTGCAAGGACAAAATGAAACAAGACATTGAATTTAGTACCTTATATACTTCTTATAGAAAAACCTGATTGAACTGCCGATGATCTAAATTTGATATCAACATTTGCATCACTTCAGGATGTCTAAAAGACAGTAGACTAAGTATTAGATATAACCCACTTAAGGCAGTAAAATAATTGTACATAATAAAATTTCTATATCTGCTATCTTAAACCTTATTCTAGATCATTTGCATTTGTCATGTGTGTTTTCGTCATCGTTTAATCCGCATAGATATATGTAGAGTAGTTAACAGTACTATTATAAACGCAATAAATAATAGATTCTTTTGGTATCATATGAAAATAATTGATTTTTAATTATAAAAATTGTCTTACACGTCTCCAGTGGGAACAAAGACTTGTGTCAGGTTAAATCCTGTATCGAACTTGTCATCTGTTCGACTAATCATGCTGCCCATCCAAAGACGATTCTCATCTAAAATTAACAATTATAGTTTTAGACATAAGATTATTAAACACTGGTTGCATGCAATGTAATTTTCACAAAAATACTGAACTCAAAGGAAAATTCAAAACGGAAAATCCCCAATCAAATGGCCATAATCAAAAGCTCAATTACACCATACGAATGAATAACAGCTGTCATATTACTGACTTGGTACAGACATTTTCTTATACAGAAAATGAAGGATTGAAACTGGTTTTATAGCGCTAAACCTCTCACTTGTACGACAGTCGCATCAAATTGACAACGATTCCTGAACACAACAAACAGACATAATGGTTAAAAAAGTCAACATTGTGTTATAATCTTAATCACAATAAAAACACAAAAAAAATATTTAACAAAGAAGTACAAAAAGGCATATTTTAAATTTAACAACCCCATTCATTGCTTTCTTATTTTGTAATTTTCATGGGGAAGAAAGGTAATTACTAAAATAAGGCAAAGATATGATTATTATATCAAATAGAATTATTCCTAATTTCTTCAGAATGAAGAAAATAAACATTGAAACTACTCGCTTATATTTTCTGATATTGTTAGACTGTATACATGATCCATAATAATGATTGCAAAAGTGAGAAGTCTGATAAAATTCTTGATGAGAGTCTATCAGAATGTATGAACCAAGTTGTCTATTATATGCACTTCGAAATTAATTGTTAATCAAAATCGTTCTACCGGCACAATATGATGAATGAATTAAATATCCAATTGTCCGAAATTTCTTTTTATAATTGTTATTTTTAACAAAGCAGCCGATGTTGATGTCGCGTACTGACAAATTGTGAATTCTAGTATCCAATGCCTTTTTCTTGTACAAGGCAAAGTTACCGCACACAAGTAATTGCAGATTTAATCTTACAGGTTTGTTTTATAATACTATTCAGTGAATTTTTAAGCGAAGTATAACTAGTGTTTAAAAAAGGGATACATACTATAAGTGAATTAAACAACAACACAACGATACAAATAACCAGTAGGCATATAAAGGGCATCACACTGGAATATATCTTCAAATCTTATAACAAAGCTAACATAAATGTTCTTGTATTCGTTCCAGAATATTTTTATCCTTCCTTTCTTTTACGTAGTCATGTAGATTTTCGAACTAAGACACAAAACCGAATTAGTACTCCCCCACTGTAACGGGGCTATGAGTCCTCCGTTTGGTCCAGTTAGGATATATCGGTTAATTATAAAGATTGTTAAGTGATAATCGTTTTACTAATACAATATCACCATGATCAGTTCGATAAAATGTTATGAACAAACGCCTTATTTTTTTTATTATGATGATATTCAAGCATGTTTGACGGTCATTAAAACAAAACAAAATGATCTTCAAGCGTTATATTAGTTTAATGGTACCCCAAGAAAAAGGATATCAAGACATTTTAGAGCGCCAGTCGTTTTCCATCGATTAACCCTCCTTTAACCTATTTTAAATATACTTCACACAACAGTGGTGAACTTACTTGTTTTAATGTCATCGTATTTGTATATCCAACTGCTATCATATAATAACTTTCTTTTTTGGTAAGCAAAATACTGAAAATAAAAGTAAAAAGTTGTAACATATGTCATTATTTAAAACGAGGCTGTTTTTAACTATTATATCAAGCCTCTTTCTTCATGTAACATTGCAGTTTCAATATATTAAGATCGTTTTTCTGATAAAGTATGTTTGTATGCACTGCATATACCTCAATTTGTTGTCGTGGCTTGATTTGAATTCCTATGTATAATGTTTTAAGTAAATAAGATATGTTTTAACTAAAAACTACGAGATACATTTTGATTTTTTTTTCAATCGTTAATGATCATTTTAGTACCAAGTCTGGTTCAAATTTGTCAAAATAATCTATGAAATATCTCTGATGAATTGAATTATTCATTTGCAAGTAAATGATTCGACCTCATTGGAAACGTATTCACGTGACCTTCAATTATCTCTGGGTTATGCATAACAGCATGTTATGTTATTTCAAATAAATTTAAACATTGAAAGGAATACTAGGGCAAATAAATTGATGGACATATTCGATCCATAAAAATTCATTTTCATACTGGTATAAAGGTAAAAAAGATGATTAACATATTTGTTTAACCCATAATATGAATTCAAACAGAAATAGACATAGAATAATCCATGAACAGTCTTCGGAGGTCACCTCAATGTTAAATGAGATGGTGCGAAGACTTAAAAAAAACACGCGAAATGTGGATACAAATTATCGATTC
Source organism: Mytilus edulis (assembly GCF_963676685.1). NCBI lineage: Eukaryota > Metazoa > Mollusca > Bivalvia > Mytilida > Mytilidae > Mytilus > Mytilus edulis. Next base: position 114,293,247 of record NC_092344.1, on the reverse strand, counting down.
CATGCATTGTGAATGGTAATTTAAAACGTTTTTATGCTGAATATACGTTTTGGTAGATTATAATAAATAACATGAGAATTTGAGTAAAATCAGTGAGGATGAATTTGATAACTAATGCCCCTTAAATTTTTTAATTTATACTGTTTTCTATCGGTATTGCTGTGTGCATATATCTATGTCATCATATTCATTGAAACGTACACCATATATCGCTCCAATTACAATACATATGAATAGAATAGAAGCAGCTATCAATCCGTAATGCCAATCTTCAAGAGGACATGTTCCACAATCTTTGGGACACACAGAACAATCCTCTCCGTCGTCTGACTCACACACGCCATTACCACAATCTAGATAAAATTAATACGTAATTATATTTACCCCCAAAAAAACACAAAACAAACGTTTTTCATCCTATCATTATAATGAACGAAAATTGGTTTGATGCTAATCGAACGAAATAGTCACTTATAAAATAAATATTAATCTAAACTATGTAATCACGTTTTAATAAAAATATAATTATTTTGGTGAAAAGTTTAGCTCAAATTTAGAAATATAACAAAAGCTAATAATAAACCAAATAAATGTTCAGTGTTCGTTGCTCATGCACCAGAAATATCATCATATCCATAATAAAATATGTTTTAATTATGTCTCCCTCGTCGTTGATACATATGAACAAATATTACGGTTACCATAGTTCATATTTTTTATAATAATTTGTGGTATAAGAATTTATAGGTCCTATAAGTTTGCAATTCAGAACGGGTTATCAGACATAGGGCTTGTTTCTACTTTCATTGACAGTTTTTGCTGTATTTCAGCATTCTTTCTATTTACATTGTGACTGGGATGGAGAGTTGTCTCATTGTAACTCATAACACATTTTTTTTTATCTCTATTCCTCTTTGTCTGGAATCACATGGTTTTTTTAAAGATTTGAATAATGTAAAAAGTAACAAAGTAAAATGAATATAAATTTTATCGTCTGACCGATTTATCGATGTAAAAGTTCCACGAAAATCTTCCTTTTTCTTCTTCAGAAAATGAAATCATATTGTTACAAACAATGTTTTCAAAGATATATAAACGAATAAATAGAAAATGATTCAAATTGTAATTAATTTCTTTAAAGAGTTAACTTGAGACATTTAGATTTAATTTATAAGTCATATACCATATATTGATTCAAAGTTTAACCTGTATTAAAAGGAAAACATAAAACATAAATCACAATTATAGGAATTGATCCCATGGCATACTTTAATAAATTAATCAGGGATCAAACAGCTGATCTATTTCCCACTTGTACTTTTACATTTCAGACTAATGAATCAGACCGCCATGTATTTATATTGTTGCAAACATTTGATTATATACAAAGGCAAGACAATCAGTTGATAGTGAAGAGAGAAAAAATAGAAAAATGTCCATGATAGGTTATAAACTAGCAAGTTTTTGATAAAAAAAGGACAATAGAAAAAAACAATGGGGGCGATACTTTATTTATAAAGTTAAAAGGGGAAACTGTTACTTATAACCACTTTTGTCACAATTTTTAATTTATTTCGCAAATTTGAAGTAACAGTCTAAGATAGTAACGTTTTTTTTATTATACTAATGCCAGACTTTTTTTAAAGTCCTTCTTGTATCCAGTAAATGAATAAAAACGTTAAACTGCAATAATTAAAGACAACAGTAGTATACCGCTGTTCGAAATTCATAAATCGATAGAGAAAAAAACAAATCTGGCTTAAAAACTAAAACTGAGGGAAACGTATCAAATATAAGAGAACTACGACACAATAGAAACACAACATTAAAATGTAACACACACAGAAACGAACTATAATATAACAATGGCCATTTTCCTGACTTGGTACAGGGCATTTTTAGAAAAAAAAATGGTGGGTTGAATGTGTAATACCACCATTGATTTTCCCCTATTAGTCTTTGATAAATTTGCACTTTTCAAAAAAATGTGCAGAATTTATCTTTGTTTTAAATAAAGAAATACTTGGCATGAGAAAAGTTTTATCCTGTCCAGTTCTATAGAAAAAAATTCACATAACATTTCATTGCATACAAGAAAATAACCATCATTGGAAGTTAACCAATCAAATTTCTCCCCTTATTTTATCTGTGTACAAGGTTTAGTCACCATGTAACCTCAAGATTACAAAATTTTCTATAGATATCCCAAATAAAAAATAATGGTGTTTTGAAATACCCAAGACAACCGGATGTGACGTACCATGATTTGGTGGTATTACACCTGAACCTGGCTCATCTATTTCAGAGTAAATAATTTCAGAAAACATATTTCATATATATATATATATTACCAGTTTTTGGTTCAACTGTCAGGTCAAACACTAAGGCGATACTAGCTCCAGCAATTTTGAAATGAGATATGATTGACGTTTGTCCGAGAACATACAACCCAGGAACATAATTGGTCCAATTTCCAACTAATGCATTTCCAACCAAAACCTCCGAGTGTGTTATTATCTGACCTCTAGCAGGAATCCAAGGTCCACACAAACCATTGGTAATATCCGTCAGAGGGCAGCTGTGTAAATTCATATGATGTATGCAGCAATTTTCTTGTGTAGCCGCTGATGGAGCGGGACATGTTGTTGTTTCACACCAATCCTTTGCGTCGTTTGCATTGCTAAGAAATTGAGAAAAAAAGTTAATCCTATAAGTGCTTCAAATGCTGTAAGATAGCCATGTTATTACAAATATTCATCTGATTTATACCTGCACGTCCTTTAAATTTGCCGATTTGGTGAAAATTTAACTCCATACCCGTAAATATCTTTATGTGTGTAATTGAAGAATTTCGTACGTTTAACGATATAAGAACAATGTACTTTTTGTCATAAAACAACTGAGTGAATTTCAATTACATTGTTGTCCTACTTTTTTTTATTTGAAATGACAAATAAAAGAAAATTAACAAATGAAACCCCCTCTAATGCCAACCACTCCAAACTTAGTAATTTGGAATATAACGTGAGATAATACTAAGAACAAATAAATTTTCAATATGTGTTGTCCATGGACCAGAAACAGCATCAAATACATGATAAAATAATCTCGAATGAGTTATGTTCTCCTTGAAGCTGATGCAGATGCACAAATATTTTAGGTACCATAATGCATATTTTTATAATACTTTGTGATATATGAGTTTATAGGTCCTAAAGGTGGTCGATTCGGTACGAGTATACTTTTAGTATAAAAAGAAGTCGGTTAGACGATAATGTTTATGTTAAATCAATCATCTGTATTTGTTCATACTTAAATTATTCAATTCAGAAAAAACATGTAAATACAGACGAATAGCAAGCATGTGAATTATAAAAAAAAAACCAGTTTAATGGTGGTAGAAACAAGTCTAACTATGTATGTATGTGCCTGTCCCAACGAGTCAGGAACCTGTAATTCAGTGGTTGTCGTGTTTGATGTTTTACATATTTGTTTTCGTTCATTTTTTTGTTCATAAATTAGGCCGTTAGTTTTCTTGTTTGAAAATTGTTTTACATTTGTCATTTCGGGGCTTTTTATGGCTGATTATGCGGTATGGGCTTTGCTCATTGTTGAAGGCCGTACCATGGTAAATGTTTTCTCTAGGTACAAATCTGCTATATTACCCTATTGGCTTTGTGGTATGTATGTATATATCTATGTATATGTGAGTAAACTATGAGCCCTTCGCTACGAATACCTACGTGATTCCCTGTGTAAAATTTGCTTGTCCAAAAAAGCCCTGATCTATGAGCCACTGGTAGAATGGTATGGTTAGAATAAGTTCTGTTGTTGTGTTGAATCCTTGTGACATTTTAACTGTAACCGGGGGATGTTCGGTCCATCTTAAATTAAGACCTAAATTAATAAATAATTAATTAATATTTTTCTAGTTTATATGTACTTTTTGTCTCATATTATTAAAACAATACATTCACAACAGTTGAAGGCATGATCGTTTGGTTATTGTATTCGCCACATCCACTCAATTGAGCCTACCTCCGATCATATTCGTAAAGAATGATAATGAGAATAAGGTAATTCAGCGAAAAATAAAGAAAAAGGCTCAATAAACAAACAAGAGAAAAAATAAACAAAAAAAAGTAAGGTCACCAAAAACTATAATTATGTAGTAAATGCTGCTGGATTTTGTCCAATCGCTATCATATTGAAAGAGAGTAACACACATTAAAAATAAAACGTAACAAAAAATTGATCGTACCTTGTCCTCAACTAAAGTTGCCATTTTGCTGTTACATTTTAATGCTATTAACTTAGATAGCATATTTGCATGCTGAAAATGCATTGAGGAAGACGATTTTCCTGTGTGTTGGTTTCACATTATTGGTTTTGGTAATTAAGCATTCGAGTGTTTAAGTGCAAAATGACATTTAAAGGATTTTACAACAAAAATGATAGTTTTGACATCATAGAAAGCCAACACTATTAATCTTAAAATGTTAACTGCATTACCAAATTAATGTATAACAAATCAAATTACAGAAAATGTTATTAAAACTGGTAGGCATAATTTAATCGACTTATGGGTAGGATAGTCCTTTTGGTAACTTTCGTCTCTCTTTTAATCGTACGGTCAAAATAATCAAATAATTGGCAGCGAAAAAACGCTTTTAACCAATAAAAAGGCATACAGTAGTATACCGCTGTTCAAAGGTCATAAATCAATTGAGAGAAAACAAATCTGGGTTACAAACTAAAACCGATGGAAACACATCAATTATAAGAGAAAACAATGAAACAACAGAAACACTGTAAAACCATGATGTGTGTGAGCATCTAAATAATAAATATATGTCATTTAGTGGAAGTACAAAGTTGAGGAGTAAGGTCTTATATTGAAAGACTTTACGTTGAAATAACAACATCTCCGTAATTTTAGACTTCGCGTAATGCTATAAAAGAAATTATGTACAGGTGTGATATCATCAGTTTGTAAACTCATTCATAGATATAAGATGTGGTATGAGTGACAATCCATGTCACAATTTGTAAAAGTAAACCATTATAGGTCAAAGTACGGTCTTCAACATGGAGCCTTGGCTCACACCGAACAGCAAGCTATCCCTGCATTTGAAAATAAATCATATTTGTCTTCAATTTCTTCTGATTAAAACTTCCCAAGAATTAGTTAAGCATAATATAAATAACAGTTTACCATGAATTCTGTAAGCTTAATCAAATTATCATTTTGTTTGGCTCACCCATTATTCTATTTTCATTAACATTTGAACATTTAGTAATTTAGTTTGATGCAAATTTCAATTTTTATTGATTGAGTTTTAGATGCTCGGAAATGATCTAGTTGATATCCGTGCTGATAAAGAACGAAACGGAACACACACATTAACATTCATACATGTCGATATGCTATTTATCAGAAAAATATCGTAAGTAGGTTAACATTTCACAGCTAAATATATTTGGAATTTATAACAAGAAAAGCAACTTTGTATGTCAATACAATAATATATCAGGTCAAAATGAATTGCCAAATTGGACAATCACATGAAGAAATATGTATTTGTAATGAGGTATTCCATAATTTTCGGGTCCATATCCACAACAAGAGTTTTATATTTCAAAGTTTTCTTCTCACGGTAGAAGTGTTACTTTTAGTAGAAGAGAAAATTCTGCAACGTTGAATTTTCTATAGTTCTACGTTGTACCTGTTAGACATGCAGACAACAAAAGAAAATGTTTGCAAACGTAAAAAAATAAAAGGTGTCAACATTTTTTTTATTTACTCTAGAAAGTATATGAAATGTGTTCCAATCATTAATCAATGTATCTGACGTCAGTGCATTGTATCAACTCTACATTATGTTTTAACAACCTACGTTAAACTTATGTGCTAGTGCACTGTTACAACTCTACATTATGTTTTGAGAACATATGTCACACTTATGTGCTAGTGCACTGACCACAAGAAGACATGTCATCTTGCATTCTTCTTTGACTCTGACAAAAACAGTCTTTGTTTTTATTCTTAAATAAACATGCTTAGAGATGAAGCATTTAAAACAAAGATTGAAGCTTTGGTTTGACACAAGGCGAACAAGTTACCATGTCTACAGAGACAGTACTTTTGAATTCAATAAAACCCAAGAATTTATTTCACACCAGAGCCATTTTAAACTCTTTACAATTTCGACTTGAATTTGTAATAAGACAGACATTTTCGTGTTTGTATTTTGCAGTTCTAACAAAAGTAAGGAGTATATCTTGACAGATGACCAAATAACTAACGCCTGAAGATAATTGAAAAATGGCAAACTTGACAGAATTGAGTAAAATTTTTATATTTATCCAAAAAAAAAAAATCAGAAGAAGGATTTCTTAATGTCATATATTTATTTTATTATTTAGTTGGTTTTTTTTGTATATGACACTTCAATTTCTTTTTAAGGTTAAATATCTTTTACATACTTGAACTGCTAACATTTACTATAAAACACGTGTAAAGATGTTTCTTTTAAATGGAAATCCTTTATCTTATCAAAATCTTCAGAAATGTGCTGCTGTTGAAACATTGTCTTCCCGTACTCTAAATTGATGATAGATTTTCTATTGGCAGTGATCTTAACCACGAGACCTTCCGTTATATATTCAGCAACCGTACAGCGCAACTGCGAGGGGAAATCGTGATGAATGAAATGAGTGGTAAATAAACTTTGGATTAGTTAGATTGTGTTGATTGATTCTGAAAAAAAATATTTATATAAAACACCAAATGATTTTAAAACTGTCGAGACGAAGTTAAGGTTTGATGAACAAAAGAAATGTACGAAAAAAAAATCTGTCCTTTTACTTACTTTTTACGTACTCCACGATTCTGAGTTGATAATATAAATCATGTTTATCATTGTCACATTCGTTAAACTTCGGCAAAATAACACGAAAGTTAATTAGTAGGGACAGTTTTCAAAGAATGAAATATTTTTTGTGTCGATTATATGTTATAAATTCGTAATAAATATATATACATTCATTAATTAAAAAATGTCCATAACATTATCATTCCAAGTAAACAGTTTCATATGATGTTAACCAAAACCAAACTATCATTGGAAGTAAAATTATAATTTTATTCTGAAATACAAATAAGAAGATGGGGTGATTGCCGATTAGAAAACTCTCCATCAGAAAACCAAATAGCGTACATTTATTAAAACCATATGTCACCATACGGTATTCAACAATGAGAAAAACTCATGGTGAGGTCAGTCCTTTTTTTAAAATAAATTTTCTAATCGGAGTTTATCGATATATTGTTTTATGTCGTGACAGTTTTCTTTGCGCTGACTTCTGGAATTTTGAGATTTGCTTGGATTCATTGTTACTATTTGCTATCTGTATGTTATTTATGAAATTGAGAAAAGAAATGGGGAATGTGTCAAAGCGACAACAACCCGACCATAGAGCAGCAGAATGCCTCCAATGGGTCTTCAATGTAGCGAGAAACTCCCGCACCCGTAGGCGTCCTTCAGCTGACCCCTTAAAAAATATGTATACTAGTACAGTGATAATGGATGTCATACTAAACTCCGAATTATACACAAGAAACTAAAATTAAAAATCATACAAGACTAACAAAGCCATATTAAATTTGTATTAAACTGCCCCTTTGTTATTAACTTAATGTTAATTATATTGGTCATTGCTCTCGGTGAAAGCGAAATGAAGACACATTATTGAAATTTTGGCCAATATCAATGTAACAACTTCACTGGTACTACCTATCTTTGTCGTCAATCCCGCCTTTCTACTGTTGCCCAATCAATATCATAATTGGGTTTGTTTTTGTGTAGTACAGCTGTTTTGCAACTGAATAAGACTTTGGATACACATAACGACAGATTTGTACATAGTAGAATATACGCTAAATACACTGTTCACACATGTGATTTTATTCTTTTACGTGTTCTTACAATTCAGACTATGTAAGTACCGGGCTATCAAAATTGACATCTGTTTTACTTAAATAAACCATTAGGTTGTAAAAAATGCCCCAAGTCTGGTTCTTAATATGTCTTTGTATAGGAAAATATAGGATTAAGTTATATATTACCAACAAAAACGCATAGAAAATAATAGTTTTCTTGTTAAACAACAATGATCTGTTCACTTGACAACTCACAGAAAAATTTACAACAGCTCCCAGTGTAGACAAATGCAGAAAAATGTCAATAAATTACAATAACGTCATAAAATATTGTATAACTAATTTCCCGTCAATACAATTGAATAGTACTAATGACAAAGATTATTTAGAAAAATAAGAGATAATTCGTGGGAGACTGAGGTAAATGTGTGTACTTATGAACTTTAATTGTCGAATCTTGATATCTAATTATAACACATCCTATAAAGAAATGAATTCTTTATAGTAATTGAACTACTTAATGTTCTCGTATGAACCAATGCCTAAGTCACAAATACAAAGGTACAAGTTGGGAGTTTACCAGAAGTAATGTCTGTCAACATTTTTAACGTGACAACCATTGATTCGTAAACCTATTTGAAAGTGAATTTATCCTTTGTTATGTGGACAAGTTTATTTATATACATATTATCTATTTGATATTATTCCCAACTTTGTACTTTGTTTATATCTATTTTACCCTATACTATAATGATGTTACTATATTGAACAGATTTTGTATTATATGGTTCAATGAATCCAAATACTCCATGTAGGCTCTTTGATATTCACTCACCACTGGCTATTGGACAAACTACTTTACTTAATAATTGTTTTATCTGGTTCTATCTAGTTTAACAGTTCACCTTTTGACTATATATATTTATAGGTTAGACTATACTTGGTCATGTTTTATGAAGATTTAAGCCCAAGGCGAAGCCGAGGGCTGAAATCTTCATAAAACATGACCAAGTATTGTCTGACCAATTTAGAACATATTCACACTTTCAAGTGACCTTACAAAATGATCCTTTCCCATTGTAATATTCAAACCTAAATAAGAGTTCACTTTTTATAATGAACTACATGTAAAACATAGGTAATTATCATTTCAATGGATGGAATGAAATAGCTCTGACATAGTTTGTCAGGACCAAATGGATAAATTGTTTTTCTTCTGCTTCAGGTAAAATTTAATACTTATTTATCTTGAGATTTTTTTCTTTTAAAAAGCAACACAATATTATATAAATTCCCTTATTGAATTTTTTTTTATAAGTATAAAACTCTCCGTATAAATATTTAAATTCAGACCATTCAACATTAAATGCTTACTTTTTATTGATAAATTTACACGTATTGTGTTTCTCTGAAAAAAAATTCCTTTGCTGTATATATCAGCAGTCTTGCATTGTTTTCTTGAAAAAAAAATCCCTCAAATGTCAGGTATATAAATTAAATAAATACTATTTTACCTATATCCTTAAGTTACCCCAATTATTTTTGTTTATAATTCTATATACATGTTTGTGTACCATTAGAAAATGTATGAAAATTTGAAAAATTAAAAATGTTTTGTTTTAATTTTTGCTCTTTCACCTTTAATCAGTAGACTTTTTTTCCAAGGAAAATACCTCAGGGAATTGTACACTTTGTTAGTGCAGTTATTAAGAGTTCACTTTCATAATTAACTGACAATGAAAAGTCATTCATGTATAGCATTTCATAGTGAATGGAAAACCATGTACTATGAAAATCCGAGGAGAAAAAACTGACTTTTAATTGGACGAGAAGGGGTGAGTATGTTCTAATGTACTTTTTAACTATATTGCCAATGCAGAATAAAAAACACCAGAAACAACACTTAGAGCCGTAGCCAGCATTATAAGGTATTTACATGTAAAGGTTTTTCAAATTAGTTTGTGGTTAATTGTTTTTGAGTTAAATATTTTATTTAGTTTTTTTACTTTGCTAATTGTATTTCAAACTTTTTATTTTCTTATTTTACTGTAATTAACTTTCAATGCTGTATAGTATTTTATATAGTAGTATGGTCAACTTACTTATTGAACAGTTTTCATTGGCATTGATTAACAAATTGTTTACATTCAGAGTTGTCATTTAACTGTATTTTGCATTATTATTTATTTGCAATTGTGTAATTAAACATAATATACATTGTTTGCTACAAAATGATATATTCATATGCATTTATATGTAAAGTTGTATTTATTTGTCATTATCTGTATATTTCAGATCTGTTGTTGCCTTCTATTATATGCTATATTTAATAAAGTATATGAACAATCTGCATTAATTCTTCTGAGCCTTATTCCACCTGGTCACAGTTATAACAATACTTTGTTATAGAAACTTTCTGACAGATGTAAGAGCTTGTCAATATTAAGCATATACGGATCCATGTATAATTTTGTATATACATAATAACCTGTGCATACTTATACATGTGGCCAGTTGGATGTTCAGCACTAGCTTATAATGGCCTATGAACCTGTGCATACTGGTAAATGTGGAGCGTTGGATCTTCAGTACTAGCTTATAATGGCCAATGAACCTGTGTATACTGGTAACTGTTGTGTTGGATGTTCAATTCTAGCCTTTTTTTTGGCCTACGAACCTATACATACTGGTGAATGTGGGGTTGGATGTTTAGAACTACCTGCTAACTAACCTGTGCATACTGGTAAATATGGTGTTCAGCACTAGCTGATAATGACAAATAAACCAGACCATTATGGTGAACTTTGTGTTGGAGGTTCAGCACTAGCTAATAAAGATCAACAATGGTGGTCTATATTATAAACCTACGAACCTGTGCATACTGGTGAATATTGTGTTCCTCACCAGCTAACTTATACTGGCCTATAAACCTATGTATACTGGCGAATGTTGTGTTGGATGTTCAGCACTAGCTGATAATGATCTACGAACCTGTGCATACTGGTGAGTGTGGAGTTAGATGTTCAGCACTAGCTGATAATGATCTACGAACCTGTGCATACTGGTGAATGTGGAGTTAGATGTTCAGCACTAGCTGATAATGATCTACGAACCTGTGCATACTGGTGAGTGTGGAGTTAGATGTTCAGCACTAGCTGATAATGATCTACGAACCTGTGCATACTGGTGAATGTGGTGTTGGGTGTTCAGCACTAGCTGATAATGACCAACAATGGTAATCTACATTATCAAGGTTATGCCATGACCATGCAACTTCCGAGTACAGAGTGACCTGTGAATAAAATAAAAAAAAACAATAAAGCACAATCATTATTCTCTATTTTCGATATAACAATAAATCATGCATTTAACAGTAAATTTCCGTGAAATGTACACTATTGTAGGTATATATCTATTTACTGTTAACGAAGCTGTTTTGGTTTTGAACTTTGCATCTACCTTGATGTATATTGTTCTGGTTTGCATTACTTTTCCATGAAATTAATTGGTCATTTGTTTATATGTTTTATCCTTATAAAATAGAAAGTGTTGATTCTTCTGAAATATACTGTGTTTGTATTTGATTTTAGATTTTATATTGTCTCGTTGATTTCTTCTCTATCGTCTTATCATTTATTAGATAACCAACGGCAAATGTCTACGAGAAGCCTTACGATAGCATGACACGAACGTTGCCCGAACTCCTAATCATTTTTCTGACGTCAGACACACAAATCAATGAATGTGTTTGTAGATAGATGTTTTTGTGTTCTTTTAAATTGTTTCTTTTAAAATTGTTATACGATGATGACTGATGTAGCCATATTTTGACTATTTTATTTATTGTGCCTGTTTAGTCAACGCATCAATGTAAATATAACGGAATTTGATGAGACTGTCATCAAAGTGAGAGGGTTAGCGCTATAAAACCAGTTTTCTACTTTTAAAAATGCCTGTACCAAGTCAGGAATATGACAGTTCTTGTCCATTCGTTTTTTATGCGTTTTGTTATTTGATTTTGCCATGTGATTATGGACTTTCTGAATTGATTTTCCTCTAAGTTCAGTATTTTTGTGATTTTACCTTTTAACACTTCTATGAATAAGTAATATGTTTATATAGAGTATACATTAAGAATAGTCGTAGATCTGTTCATGATTATATGTAATGAAAGCTGATGAAATCAGTTTAAAAATAAACAAAATATGAGAGTTTACAATTGTACACTCAAAGGAGAGCTTACTGTTAAAGTCAAAGTATTGCTTATGGTTACAATCGCAGGACAATCACATTATATAATTTAAAATTGAACGATAATTTAAATAACCATCTGATCTGAACCACTATTTGCTTTTCAATATGAATTGCATATAATAGATATAATTGCAAACTTCTTAATGAAGCAAGAATTTAAGGAACCTAGTTAGTTTTCTTTGAATTTTTCATCCCTGATGATTTTGAATTTTGCACGGGCTAATCAGGCAATCGAGAACAATAGAAAAGTACCTCTTGTTATGAAAAATTGACAAAATCAATAGTAGAACAATGCCAGTGACAATGGTGATTTAAATAAAAGTAATTTCTAATTTAACAACAATCGTATATTTGTTAAACTGTATTATTAGAAATATGCATGCAAATATATGATGCTTTATATAGAAAATTGCATTAGTAGCTTATGAAACTGAAATTTAAACAAATATTTTTCTTTGCTGCATATTTATGAAAAAAAAAATCATGTACGATCAAAATCTGAAGCTCTTTAGAATGACAAATTTCAGGGTGTTCCGCATATTTGTTACAATTTCCTAAAATATAAAATTGAGAATGGAAATGGGGAAGAGACAACAACCCGACCAAAGAGCAGACAACAATGCAGCGAGAAAATCCCGCACCCGGACGTCCTTCAGCTGGCCCCCTTAACAAACTTAACAAATATGTATACTAGTTCAGTGAAATTGGACGTAATACTCAACTCTGAATTATACACAAGAAACTAAAATAAAAAATCATACACGACTAACAAAGGCCAGAGGCTCCTGACTTGGGACAATATAGCCAATGTAAATAAAACAAACGCACAACAATACGCACAGTAAAACTCAGTTTAAGAGAAGTCCGAATCCGATGTCAGAATATGAAACAAAAGAAAATGACAATAATACATAAATAACAACAGACTACTAGCAGTTACTGACATGCCAGCTCCAGACCTCAATTAAACTGATTAAACGATCATGTCTTCATCATATGAATATCAGACACAATCCCTCCTGTTAGGGTTTTAGTATTATACCGTCATGAAATATATGAGAAGAACATAACCTGTGTCATGCCAACAACTGGTTTTAGAATAAATGTGTTTAATTATGATGCAAAGACCCTATAAATGAATCAATATTAAAGCCAAAGTATGCAATCTTTAATCACCTGACAACAGTATCATAACTATATCCCTTCTCAATAAGTTTGTTTAAAGGTTTTGTTAGCTTTTGAGGTGAATATTGATGTTTTTGTGCTTTTTAAAGAATATTACCATAAAAGATTGGATGTGAAATACCTGAAGGTATAAGATGTCTGCATGTTGAGTTATATTTACTAATGATTTCCTTATACCGATGATACGATTTAGTAAATGTTTTGGCTAGTTTATGATATCGAAAACCCTGGTGTAATAATTTTCAGTAATACATAAATTTCTCTCGCTAAAATCTAATACGTTGTACCTATTTTCCACATCTTAGTTTTCAAGAACACCGATCTATTCTTGTCATGTAAACTTTCAATATGTAAATAATGTCTCTCGTGAACATAACGATTGATATAAAAGTTATGACTGTAAAATTGAGAATGGAAATGGGGAATGTGCCAAAGAGACAACAATCCGACCATAGAGCAGACAACAGCAGAAGGTCACCAACAGGTCTTCAATGCAACGAGAAATTCTCGCACCCGGAGGCGTCCTTCAGCTGGCCCCTAAACAAATATATACTAGTTCAGTAATAATGAACACCATACTAAACCCCTATACCTCTAGCCAATGCAGAAAAGTAAACGCATTACAATACGCACATTAAAATTTAGTTCAAGAGAAGTCCGAGTCTGATGTCAGAAGATGTAACCAAAGAAAATAAACAAAATGACAATAATACATAAATAACATCAGACTACTAGTAGTTAACTGACATGCCAGCTCCAGACTTCAATTACACTGATTGAAAAATTATGTCTTCATCATATGAATATCAGGCACAATCCTCCCGTGAGGGGTTTAGTATCATACCAAAATATGCAATCTTTAATGACCTGTGCACGTTAAAAAAATGAAGATGAATATTTCTATATCAAGTTATCCTTGTAAATTTGTTTTTCGATTTCTCGATGAATTCGTTTTCAATGTTTATATAGAGATATGGTTCGTTTGAATATCCTTCGTAACTTAATTTTAAAAGGGTAAATCTTCACTGCATATCAAACGATTTTTATATCTTCTCAGCTCTGGTTTAGTTGTATAGATATACGGATAATTGCCAAGATCTAGAGAGGTAAACGTTCAGTAGAACAATAATTTGATAATGGTAATCCAGGAATTTATTTGCACAACATAATTTTAAACCAATTTTATGAAAAGCTCATATAGCCTGATGTATTACTCTTCGTTTGCTTTTTAAAATAGAAATGATAATATTATATTGTATTTAATTCAATCTCTTTTTAATGTCACTATATACAATTGTTAATCCAAGTCAGTTTTGTTTTGTTTTTGCACGAGATGTATATTAAGGTACTATCAATTTCTTGTGTTCCTCTTGAAATAACAAAGCACTGATGAATGATAAAGCTTTCAGAGTAATCTGTTTCATTTACATTTCTAAAGATATTTGAATAATATGCCCAATCATATCATAGCCACTGTTGGTCTCCTTCATATCGGAAATAAACTCATCATAGATACCAGGAATGAAATTTTGTATTAATGCCAGAGGCGCGTTTCGTAAAAAAAACACTCACCATTGACGTTCGAATAAAAAAAGTTAATAAAAAGGCCAAATAGTGTGTGAAGTTGAAGTGCATTTAGGACCAAAAATTCATAAAGGTTTGCCAAATACAGCTAAGGTATCTATTCCTGAGGTAGAAAAGCCTTGGTATTTCAAAAATTGTAAACAGTTAATCTCTGAATATGACCACAAGTTGATCGCTTGATTAAAACAATATTCAGGAGCTTGTGTTTCATATTTGATTTCTTTGTTATATAGTTTGTTGCTGCTTACCAAGATGTTATTGAACCACAAGTGTTCTTAATAATAACATTAATTCATCCGTTTTAAAGGGTAACGGCAGGTTGATCTTTTTGAAATATCTGGCTGAAAGATATCAGTGATAAATTTGTCGTACCAATTACCCCGTCATCATCGTTAGTGTGTACAGTATTCATGGTTTTTATATTTATATTTATATGGTAAGAAAATGCCTGTACCAAGTCAGGAACATGACTGTTGTTATCCATTCGTTTTATGTGTTTGAGCTTTTGATTTTGCCATTTGATTAGGGACTTTCCGTTTTGAATTCCTCGGAGTTCAGTATTTTTGTGATTTTACTTTTTAATGTAATTTCTCAATTGTATTACTGTAGCGAGATTTTTCTGAGTTTGAAGTATAAAATGACTTTAGACCCACTTTATCTTGAATAGTATAATGCTTCTTTTTTCTGTAGGTTTAACATCTTTGCTGTGTGCTTGTTTCAAAATCGAACTCGGATGAATTATTATTAAAAAGATGTTGGCTTCATTAAAATGCATGTGAATATTCTATTTAATTGATTACTGGGCTAAAACTAATATCAAATTCTTAACAAAGGTAGAAAAGAAAAATAAGCTTAATATATTAAAAATTTGATTAGTTACTTGATGATTCATTAAAACATAATATGCACTGAATTCAGATTATAGAGTACGTCCAGTATAGTATAGGTAGAAAATCACGCAATTACTTTCTATGTTAAGAAAAGAAATCAGTTGAAGACAATCTAGTACGTGCAATAACGGTCGGCAACTCTCAGGGGTTCAGACGTTTTGACATATTGGTTTGTACGAGTTTAACATCCAACTTAAATTATTGTTTGGAAGGAAATCGCTGATTTAATTCTCTTATTGCATGAAACTTGACAAATTTTTATTTAAAAAATGAACTTTCTGTTGTATTACGTTTCATTTTACTATATCTATCTTCTCATGCAGAAAAGGGGTATTTTCTAGTTTGACTGTAGAATTTCATGTTTTCATCCAGGGGGGAATTATCAAATTGACTTCCATGGTTTTTGTTTTTTGCCTGAATTATATTTATTCTTAATTTTGATTTTCTGCTCTACTGAGATGTTGTTTTTATTCCAAGAAGTGTGTTTTGTATAACTAATTACAAGAAGGCAGATATTACAACTGAAAGTAGAAATGCAGTACTCTGTTAAACAATATAAAACTGATAAATAAAGGCAACAGTAGTATACCGCTGTTCGAAACTCATAAATCGATAGAAAAAAACAAAAAATAGCTTTACACAGTATAATTAGTCGTCTACATCTGTTTTCTTTGTCTTTAAAGTTATTACAACCTTATGATTTTCAGAGACATTAAAATCTAAATTTAGACAGTTGGTTTCTTATTTCTGATTGATTTCATGTATCGATACAATTATTTCACTTTTCAAAATCTTTATGAGACTGATTTTTTGGAGAATAAAATTAAATCAATGAACGAAATCAGACTTTTTGCTGCTGCTTTGGAAGCGTAGTTACAACGGTTAAATGAAAGGTCACATGACTACGGTGTCAAATAATATTGAATCATTGAAATATAGGCCAAAAATAAATAAGTGATATTTTGAGCTAATTTTTGGAAGTATCGTTGTCCATAAAATTGCACAAAATGAAATTTTCTTCGATAATGTTAATTTTTACATATTCTTAGTAAAATGTAATATAAGCTACAGCTTTGACTCAAAACGTTATTTTTAACATTCACACAACATCGTTAGTTTGCCCAGTACATTTCATAATTAGCAGATCTCAGATCTAAAAAGGCATTTTGGGAGTTTTTCGAATTAATATTGCTTTGCATTAAAGTTTAAACCAAATGAAAGAACAAAAAAAAAACGGAAACAGTGTAAATCTGACACAATTATAACTGTATATTGAACACCTGACTAAGAAATCAAACATTCCTAACAATGGGCTAGTCCTACCTTCTCCTTTGACACCTAATTACTTTTCTTTTTTAATATAGTCCGAGATTACCCTGATGTCTTACTGTCAGTCTTTTGTGTGATCTTGATCCGGTCGTTTAGTAGTCATAGCAAGTTTAAAAAAAAAAAAGGCCACCGTTAGATGTGATAGCATTTTCTAACTACGTATATTGAATGATGTCCAATCTCCCTTAATCGACTTTCAAATCTAAAACAACATTCCAGCTAGTTTTGTGGTCATACTTTTATTTTTCTATTCTATAGAGTTATGTATTTACTGGAAAAACATTTACGCTTGTAGATTTGTTGTTGTTTAGTTCATAGCTTTTATGACCAAACTAAAGACAAGTACATTTAACATTTGATTACGATGGTGTTCAAATTGGGGATTTTTTGTTAAAGTTATCAGACTTTTTTAAATTAAATTAAGGAGCCAACTATCCACTAAAAAGTAAAAGCCGTAAATTTAAGCAACAATAAATTACCATTTGCCCTTCAATAATGAGCAAAACCCATTATGTATAGTCAGTTATAAAAGGCAAGAACATGACAAAATTTGAAAAAAATAAAAAAATGTTTGACTATGACAAATGATCATCGAAAAATAAATGTGGCAGACAGCAACCAATAACATCCACTGATTTATAGGTTTCGGGATAGCCACATATAGAATGTGTCCGGTTTAACATGTTTGTGAGTGTCCCTTACACTATAAAACCAGGTTTAATTCACCATTTTCTACATTAGAAAATCCCTGTACCAATTCAGGAATATGACAGTTGTTATCCATTCGTTCGATGTGGTTGCCCTGTTGATTTTGTCGTATGCTTAAGGACTTTCTGTTAGATTTTTCCTCGGAGTTCGGTATTTTTGTTATTTTACTTTTAACCTCCAATTAGATTGTAAGAATAAAAGAAAAAATTGATTTATTGTTTTATAATAGCCATATAAACACCTCATTGAGAACACAATTATAAACAGAAGAAATACAAACATATTTATTTTCCAACAAAGATCTCTGATTACTAACATGGTTACGTGCTACCGAATTTAATTCATCAAATACCATTTGAAAAATCTGATTATGATGATTTGTACACTGGATTGATGACCGATGGAATCAGAGAAGGAAAAGATGCGAAAAGGACCTGATTTAATCCAATTTTCCATTGCTAGTTTAAATTTCTGTTGTTAGCTTTATTAGAATTGAAATAATGCAAAACTAAACATATGTAATATAAAGTCATACTAAAAGTAGTAATGACGTCATAAAAAGGCAATTTTGAACGTATATTAATCTTTGAGATCCCAAATTATAGAGCACAAATGAGAACTTCTAAAAAACTAAAAGCCGTGACAATTGGAAAGTCTTACAGAGATCTCATCTGCATTATGATTTAGGAATAGTATCAATTCATGTGAATACTAAGATTTTTATTTAATTTTTGTATTCTATAAAAATATGTTACGCATTTGCGTTTTCAATCATAGACTGGTGAAAGAGTTTATTTTTCATATATATCATAGTCATTTATTTCTAATGTACATTGTACTTTGAGAGATAGAGACTTTATTTAACATTAACAGGGTTGTTATTTTACTCCGATCAAAATCCATTGCAATTGTTTGTTATATATCCAATAAAGACAAATAAATAAACAAGCACGAATACCATTTTAGATGATAATATGATAATGTTTCCGAGTGACCATTATATAATAAGCAGTTATTGAGATACAAATGTAATAACCAGTCTCATCAATGTGAAAAACAATTGAAGATTACTGTTCCTAACAAATTTTCCACCTTATACATTGATATATCCTTAACTTTAAGTTTTTTCCGCAAACAATTGTAGATGGGAGAATTTTTGAAAATATTGACTTCTTGCTGGTATAAAATAGAAACTTATTATTATTTATCATATCTGCCACATGCTCATTCTTTTGAAAAAAAGATATATTCAATAAAATAGTAGACATGGACAAGACCTTTTCCATGGCAGATTTTGCCGTTTGAATATCAAATGATCTCAATTACTGGAAAAATGGTTAAAATACGCGTTTAAAAACTATTTCTGCGTTATAATAATAGCATAAGTTCATGTTACCATTATAATTATTACCATTGTTATTGAATATTTTGAATTAAATAGTAAAGACAATTTGTACTCACAAGAAAAAGATATTTAAATGTAATTTCCATGTTTAGTATTTACACCGATATTCCATAACTATAAGTATTATTCCTGTAATTCAATTTCATAATTGTTTATTGAGATTGAAAATGAAATATCTCAATCCTAGATGTTATAGTTTAGGCATGTTATCAATATTTTAATCAACCAATAGGAACAGCTTAGATAATCGATCCTTCCAGTCAGGTTCCAATAACTGCTTTAACTTTTATAGTAATTATACAGAATGAACATGATTGAACAATTATCGAAAATCCAAGAAAAAAATATAAATTTGAACAAAACATGTATTCTGCATCGGAATCAAAGCGGAAATCGAAAAACATATGCACTTTGTGTCGTTATGCGTCTCTGTTATGAACTTTTAGTAATTAACAATGACTTTGATATATTTGCTTAATGATTCAATTGAAGTCAATGTTCAACTATTACAGATGTAGCCACAGTTTATGTTATGCCTTGAGCAAAACTACGTCCCTTTTATAATACATTTTACACAAATTAGGTACGTAGCTAGAAACCAATTTGCAACCAAAAAAAACGTTCATCAAGATGCTCATATCACGTTAAAATGTTGTGGCAAGTTACATTCGGTGATGTCTAAATCATGAAAAGGAAGACTTCCGACATTGTTATAACGACCTTTGTAACATATTCGTGGTCTTCTATCTGACAGCTATTCTATAACGGTCATCCAAATCATACCAGTGTCTGTTAAACTTTCTAGTAAGTGAAAAATATAACTTAAGAATCTCTTGATTTTGAGTATTGAATTATCAATCAAAAGTCGATTGTAGAAGATCAAAGCAAGATATAATTATAACGAGAAATAATCAACTACGTTATACAACTTTACAGCTACAGCTACAGTTATCAACTGAAAGTGGGGGATTGGGTGAGTTAATTTGACAATGTATAGGCCACCTCATCACTTAGAAATAAGTTGACTAAACAATTTATAAAGTAAGTAATAAAAGCAAAAATATTTAAACTAATGAATCAAAGGAATGAAGTCTCGTCGGTTGTATATGTGACACCAGAACCCAGTTTCAAGGGTTCTTCGAGATAAGAAAATGTCCTTACTAAATTGAATCAAAACAAGCACTAATAATATAATACAAACAAATTTACAAAAAATGAAAACATCACTCTATTTCATGATTCGGAAGCGCTTTTTTTTTATTTACCTTAGTAAAGAACGCCGTCAAACAAATGAATTAAAGTCAAAGTCCAGTCTTTTTATTGGTATTGAATATGCTATGTACAGAGGATATGACAATCAAACACGACAAGACATACTCTGAAATCCAAATAGTCCTCTACAAAGTAATTGTAAGGTACACTTATTATTTATCGAACATACTTTCAAGCGGTTGGTTTTCCGATAGAAAAAACAGTGTTCCCCTTTTTATTCATTAATGCCTTTATTATTTAATAAACTTTACAAAGAGATAACAAAATAACATTTGAAAGATATTTCAACAGCGCTTGCGAAACAATTCGACGGTGCAGTATGTTGTACTGTGGGGGATAAACAATGCGATACAGGTTTCATGACCAGTCCTATCAAATATGTCAACAATATTTATGAACTTCGGACAATTTGTGGATATCTGTTCAAAACTCTTTGTTAATTTACCACAAATGTAGACATTTTTTAGGTCATTTTTAGTAGCAATAAACAAAAAAACTATGTCAATTGAACTATATCTGCCCTTGAATTTTTACTAGATAACATTTGTGTTCGCTTTGGAGATTCCGTATATTGTCTGGTTATCGGAATTCCAATGGGGACTAACTGTGCACCACTTATTGTGGACCTGTTTTTGTTTTGCTATGAGTTACAATTTGTGACATAAATCAGCAAAGACCCATCGAAACAACATCTGATAAACAAATTTAATAATACTAGATATTTGATGATATTTTGGCTCTCAATAATGACGACTTCAGTATGTACATTAATGAAATTTATCCTGTTGAACTTACTTTAAATAAAGCTAATACTAACAATGACCACTGCCCTTTTCTCGATCTTGATATCTATATCACTAATGGAAAGCTGAATACTAAAATTTATGATAAAAGGGATGATTTTACATTTCCTATCGTTAATTATCCGTTTATAGATGGTGACGTTCCCTTGTCACCATCTTACGGTGTTTATATATCTCAACTTGTACGATTCGCTCGTGTATGTAATAATGTTTTAGATTTTAACGAGAGAAATTTATGTATTTCTAAAAAATTATTACACCAAGGTTTTTGATATCACAAACTAGTCAAAACATTTACTAAATTTTATCATCGGTATAAGGACATCATTCGTAAATATAGCTCAACATGCAGACTTCTTATACGTTAAGGTATTTCACATTCATTTTTTTATGGAAATATTCTTTATAAAGCACAAAATTTGTCGGTATTCACCTCAGAAACTAACAAAACCTTTAAATAGGCTTATTTTAAAGAAGGGATATAGTTGTGAGGTAATTAAAGATTGCATATTTTGGCGTTAATATTGATTCACTTATAGGGTCTTTGCATCGGAACTAAACACATTTATTAAAAAAAAAACAATTCTTGGCATGACACGGGTTGTGTTCTTCTCATATATAGTATGATGGTATGATACTAAACTCCTAACGGGAAGGATTGTGTCTGATATTCATATGATGAAATCATAATCTTTCAATCAGTTTAATTGAAGTCTGGAGCTGGCATGTCAGTCAACTGCTGGTAGTCTGTTGTTTTTTTTTTATGTATTATTGTCATTTTGTTTATTTTCTTTGGTTAAATCTTCTGACATCAGACTCGGACTTCTCTTGAACTGAATTTTAATGTGCATATTGTTATGCGTTTACTTTTCTACATTGACTAGAGGTATAGGGGGAGGGTTGAGATCTCATAAACATGTTTATCCCTGCCGCATTTTTGCGCCTGTCCGAAGTCAGGAGCCTCTGGCTTTTGTTAGTCTAGTATTATTTTAATTTTAGTTTCTTGTGTACAATTTTGGGTTTAGTATGGCGTTCATTATCACTGAACTAGTATATATTTGTTTAGGGGCCAGCTGAAGGACGCCTCCGGTGCGGGAATTTCTCGCTACATTGAAGACCTGTTGGTGACCTTCTGCTGTTGTTTTTTCTATGGTCGGGTTGTTGTCTCTTTGACACATTCCCCATTTCCATTCTCAATTTTATTTCTTGTGAAAATACATTCAGCTTTCACAAACTTTTTACAAGGTGGTACTTTACATCCATCTTTTTTACTATAATAACATTTATAACGCTTAATTATGTGAAATGAAAATAACACCGCTCTCTTTTATGTTTTTTTATTGAACAGTTTTGAAAAGTTTTAAGAAATTACTTCTGGTCAAATGACAAGAAGCTGTGCTACTGAACCTTTTTAAATTAGTGTACTGAAAGATGTCTCATGCCTTAGTTTTATGTCTGTCGCGTCTGTCTATTTAATATAGATTCAAAATACTTGTTTGTTCATTTTGTAAAGAACTTTGTCGAAAACAATTGTCCGATTCCTGACTTAGTTCAGGCATTTTCTAGAAAATGGTTGATTAAACCTGGTTTTATAGCTAGTTTGACTTCTCACTTGTAGTAGGATTATCACATAAAATTTCATTATACTGACAATAACGCATGAGTAAAACAAGCAAAGATAAAAGGTAGAAATGTTAAAAAAAAATTGGGACACAGCAGTCAACATTGTGTTAAAACTTTAATCACTAT
Source organism: Mytilus edulis (assembly GCF_963676685.1). Taxonomy (NCBI): domain Eukaryota; kingdom Metazoa; phylum Mollusca; class Bivalvia; order Mytilida; family Mytilidae; genus Mytilus; species Mytilus edulis. The sequence goes on along the minus strand of NC_092344.1, from coordinate 114,270,126 downwards.
AAAATGACAAATCTTTAAACAGACTAATTCACAAGGAATATAGTTACGGTACTGTTGTCTAGTCATTAAAGATGTATTTTTAAAAATTTTAATATTGATTAACTCGTATGGTATTTGCAGCGTAAATGAAAATATTTATTTTAAAATCAGTAGTTGAATGTTCTTCTCGTATAACTTATGATGACACGTGCTTGGACCTTAACCGGAGGTGTTTTGCTTGATTTTCATATGATGAACACATAATCTTTCGACCAATTTAATAATGTCTCTGGCGCTAGCATTGCCAGTAACTGCTTGTAGTCCTTGTTAATTTAATTATTTTTATAATTGTCATTATGCGAAGACTTCTTTTAAACTGTGTTTTACTGTGCACATTCATATGTGTTTGTTTGTCCACATAGGGTAGAGGTATAGGAGGTTCGTTTAGATCTAACAATACATCTTAACCCTATCGCCTTTTTGCGGCTGTGTCTTTAGTATTGGTTCATTTGTATGTTTCGGGTTTGGTGTGGTGTCTATTCAACTGAACTTATTTATATTGCTTATGGGTCAACTAAATCCCACCGCCTGGTGTGTGATTTTGTCGCTGCATTGAAGATCCATTGGTGACCTTGTAGTGTTTTTAACTCTTGCTCTTTGCAATAATCGCAGTTTCCATTCTCTATTTCTATTTTGTTATGTTTTGCTTTTTTCATAATAAAATCAAAGCTAGTATTGATAAAGACAATGTTCGAAATCTTACTACAGTGTTTCAGAATAAGTTTATTCAAGAATCAATACTTTTAAAAATGGATCTTATCTAATTTTGGGGCTCTGTTATTAATATCATCGTAAAAAAGGATTTTATTAATAAACATGGTTTCTGTAACATGTATAGTATGTCAGTACTTTGATAATGCACGTGTAATAACTCATGCGCACTGGCACTTCCGCCCAACTGTGTTACACATGTTATTCTTGTAAACAATGTAGACTAACCATGCTGTATATTAAACGTAGTTCACTATAACTTGGTTCTCTCTTAATGGTATACTATGGGATATAAACATGGTGTCAGATGTTAAAACCCGATGTCAGACAACGAGGAAAACGAAAACATAAATGAGCCGGAAGAAGAGATCATCCCAGAGGAACAAGCGATAGAACCACAAGCAGAACTAGCGATTGAAATGGCAGCCGTCCCACCATTGTTTAACATTCCATTCCCGGGGAAACTGGACTTGGATGGAAATATATCAACAAACTGGAAAAAATTCAAGCGGACATGGGACAATTATGAAATCGCATCAGGTTTATCTACAAAAGATACAAAACTACGTACTGCAACATTGCTTACTTGCATTGGCCCAGAAGCAATGGATATTTTTGATGGACTAGCTTTCGAAAATGAAGAAGACAAGAAGGACATAGCAAAAGTGATCGAAAAGTTTGAAGCGTTTTGTATAGGCAAAACAAACGAAACATTTGAAAGATACACTTTCAACATATGTAATCAAAGCGAAGCCGAAAACATCGACACTTACGTCTCAAAGCTAAGAAAACTTGCAAAAACATGCAACTACCAGGATTTAATAGAAAGCCTCATCCGTGATAGAATTGTCTGTGGAATACGGGACAACACGGCAAGAAAAAGACTTTTGCAAGAAGACAAATTGACTTTGAATAAGTGCATAGATATTTGCCGTGCTTTAGAATCTACTTCAGCAAAAATGAAAACCATGACAGGAGCATCTAACAACTTGGATATAGGAGAAGACATTAAGGCGGTAAGAAGTAAATCATCTTTTAACAAGCATAAAACATTTACACAAAAGCAAAGCAAAAGAAACTGTTCCTACTGTGGAAAACAATGCACTAAAGGAAAATGTCCTGCATATGGAAAAAAGTGCGACAGTTGCGGCAAACTAAATCATTTCGCTTCCCAATGCAGACAAAAAATGAAACCTAGAGGTAAAAGATCAGATGTAAGGCAATTTAACACATTATCAACAGACGAGAGCGATAGCGAATATGAGATAATGACTGTAGAAGCAGACGATGTAAACGTAAACATGTTACAGAATAAGATATTTGCAAGGATGCTATTAATAGATGAGAACAAAGAGGTTAAGTTTCAATTAGATAGCGGTGCGACTGCTAACCTAATTCCGAGATCTTATCTCATTCATTCACAAATTGAGAGTGGAAATGACAAGTTAACGATGTATAATCAGTCTACTATGAAATCGTATGGCACATGCATGCTGCGTGTAAAGAATCCAAAAACACACAAACGTTACAAGGTCAAGTTTATTGTTGTTGATGATAAATACACACCTCTACTAGGAGCAAAGGCCATTCAAGCTATGAATCTAATTAAGATACAATTTCAAAACATTATGGTATGCGATAACAAGAATGCAACAGGCATTGCGTCTATGGAAAGCATTATTTCTGAATACTCTGACGTATTTGAGGGAGAAGGAACATTTAAGGGAGCCTTAAAATTAGAAATTGATGAGTCCATACCTCCTGTTAAGTCTCCGTTAAGACGCATACCTATTGCACTTAAGCCGAAGTTAAAGACAGAACTTCAAAGACTGGAAAAACTAGGAGTTATTAAACCAGTTGATACACCAACAGATTGGGTATCCAGCCTTGTAATTGTCAAGAAACCTAGTGGGAAAATAAGACTATGCATTGACCCAAAGCCATTAAATAAAGCATTAAAGCGGTGTCATTATCCGTTGCCAATTATCGAAGATTTACTTCCAGAATTAAGCAAAGCTAAAGTATATTCCAAGTGTGATGTTAAAAATGGATTTTGGCATGTAAACCTAGCAGACGAGTCAAGCTTTTTAACTACTTTTGAAACACCGTTCGGAAGATACCGTTGGACAAAGATGCCATTTGGAATTTCGCCTGCCCCCGAATATTTCCAACAATTTTTGGAAAGAGAAATTGAAAATCTACCGGGAGTCCGAACCGTAGCTGATGATATTATTATTTATGGTGAAGGACAGACCATTGAAAATGCAACGCTCGATCACGATAGAAAACTCAAAGCATTATTGGACCGTTGCCGCGAACGAAATATCAAAATAAACAAAGACAAACTTGTTCTAAGAGCAACAGAAATGCCTTATATTGGACACTTACTGACAGCAGAAGGAGTTAAGCCAGATCCTGAAAAGATTGCTGCGATTATAAACATGGTGTCAGATGTGGGAAAACCGACAGACGTAAAAGGCGTGCAGAGACTATTAGGTATGATTAACTACCTAACAAAATTCCTTGAAAACTTAAGTGATATTTGCGAGCCGATAAGAAAACTTACGCACAAAGAAAACGCTTGGAACTGGACTTTTGAACACGACAAAGCATTTGAAATGATTAAAAAAGCAGTGACAAAAACACCCGTTCTCAAGTACTTTGACTCTAAATCCGAAACAACACTACAATGTGACGCTTCAGAAAAGGGACTAGGCGCTTCCCTAATGCAAGACAGTCAACCGATTGCTTACGCTAGCCGTGCTTTGACGAAAACTGAACAGAATTATGCACAAATAGAAAAAGAACTCTTGGCAGTTGTTTTCGGTATGGAGAAATTTCATCAATATACGTACGGACGCAAGGTGTACGTTGAAAGTGACCACAAACCGCTCGAAAGTTTGTACAAAAAACCTTTATATCACGCTCCTAAAAGGTTACAGAGAATGTTTCTCAGATTACAACGCTATGATATCGAACTAAAGTACAAGCAGGGTAAATATCTGTACATAGCCGATACATTATCCAGAGCATATTTGAGAAGCACCGATGGCAATGAATCAAAAACACAAGACGAAATACTCTTGGTGCGCTCCGACATAGAAGTCGAAGTTGAACAGATAAATATGACCGACTATTTGGCAATAACGGAAGAAAGACAAAAACTCATAGCACAGTCTACTCAACAAGACAAAACACTACAACAGCTTATCAAAACTATTGAAAATGGCTGGAATAATTCTGAACACCCGAGTGAACTAGATCCATTCTATAATGTACGTGACGAACTTTCTGTACAAAACGGCATTATATTCAAAGGTGATCGATGTATAATACCAAATGCAATGAGAAACGAAATACTGAGCCAGATTCATACTCATATTGGCATTGAAGGATGTTTAAAACGTGCACGAGAATGCGTATACTGGCCTAGAATGAATTCAGAATTGAGAGACTACATCAGTAAATGCGATGTGTGCCAGTCACTTGCTATGAAACAACCGAAAGAAACTTTAAAGTCACACGACGTGCCATCGAGACCGTGGGCTAAGATAGGAACCGATTTATTCACACTATCGGGAAATGACTATTTGATTACTGTAGATTATTACAGCAGTTTTTTCGAGGTGGATAGACTTTATGATACTTCGTCAAAGACAGTAATCAATAAACTTAAACAACATTTCGCTAGATGGGGAATCCCTGAAACAGTTATCTCAGACAATGGACCGCAATATTCGTCCGAACAATTTAAACAGTTCAGCAAGCAATGGGATTTTCAACATAAAACATCTAGTCCGGGACATGCACAATCTAATGGGAAAGTCGAAAACGCAGTGAAAACAGCAAAACGCCTAATGCGAAAAGCGAAAAAATCAAACAGTGACCCGTACATTGCGTTACTGAATTTTAGAAATACACCACAACAAGTGACAAAATACAGTCCTGTACAACAAATGATCAACAGAAGGACACGAACATTGCTACCAATGAAATCAGCATTATTTGAATCGAAAATTCCAGAAAATGTACGAAGCAACATCATGGATAATAAAAAACGTCAAGAAAAATATTACAATAAATCCGCAAGAGACTTAAACGAACTTAAACAAGGTGAAATTGTCAGATTAACACCACAAGATCGACAAAAAGAATGGGAAAAAGGAGTGATCAAGAATAAAAAATCCGAGAGATCGTATGAAGTCGAAAAGGAAAATGGACGTACCGTAAGACGTAACAGAAAATATTTGCGTAGAACTAATGAACAATTCAATCCGAAATGTCAAACGGAAGAAATTAACATTGATCCGAATGAACAAGAGATATCTCATGATGAAAACAAAAACAATAGTTCGGACCCTAAACATTCAGTCGTGCCCGATGTTGAAGAGAAATCTCAACCGTGTAGCCGTTATGGAAGACCAATTCAGAAACCAAGCTGGATGAAAGATTACGATTTAAAGTGACTTTTAACGGTTGAACATTGTAAATATTAGTTAGAGACTAGAAGTTAGGTTTAGTTAATTTAGTATTTGAACTTTAAATGACAGTGCCTTAGAAAAATCATTTTGATTCTAGAACATATACATGGACAGTTAAATATAGCAGTTAAAGAATTTTATAATTTTGTTCAGTAATTATTTTGAGTTTAGATTTTCTGATAATTTGATATAAGCTTCAAGTTGAAAAAAGAAAGGATGTAACATGTATAGTATGTCAGTACTTTGATAATGCACGTGTAATAACTCATGCGCACTGGCACTTCCGCCCAACTGTGTTACACATGTTATTCTTGTAAACAATGTAGACTAACCATGCTGTATATTAAACGTAGTTCACTATAACTTGGTTCTCTCTTAATGGTATACTATGGGATATAAACAGTTTCTAGAGGTGCAGCAAAACTTTCAAATCTTTGTATGAATATGTAGGTTTTCAATTTTGATTATTTGAGATAATGATATTCCTGACTTAGCATTAATTTACCAGTTATACAAACATGTATCTAACATGAACAGCAGTAGTTGACCTTTTCTAGATTGATACATTTTCATTTCTAAAGGGAAACTTCATATTAAAATTTACGCTCAAAAGAGAAGACTTTTATTCCCTATTGTTAATTTTCCTTTTTTAGACGGCGTCGTTCCTTTGGATCCATCACACGATGTTAATTAATATATCCCTACTCGTTCGTTATGGCCGTGTTTGAAATGCTGTCATAGATTTTAACGAACGTAATCAATGCGTCACTGGTAAGTTAAAATGTCACGTTTGATATGAAAAAGGAAATATTTTTTTATATAATTTTTTAATCAAATTAACATGAATGTCTCCTCATTTTTGATAGAAAGTTTTAACAATTCTTATCTAACTTAGACGAAAATTCCAATCAAGTCAATAGAAAAATTATCTAGCGAATATTTATATAACGATTGTGTTTGATTGAAGAGCATTGAGGACTCAGAAAAAAATCAAATGATAAATTCATACCAAATAGGACTACGATAATCTGTGCATAGAACTAGAAAATTCTTTGTATTTTGCCTAATTCAAAGTTTTTAAACAGTATTTATAAAAAAAAATATCATTGATATTTCATGCCAATAAAGAAATATAAGCCAACATTGTGCCAACAATATGCCAACGTATTAGGTACTTATCTCCCCCTTTATATCACATAATTAAAAAAATATTTTTTTATATTATTCCAACGTTCTAACAAAAAAAATGTGTTTTTTATTCTCTTTATCTAACATTTTCAAATCTGTGTAGTCATTTAAATATATCTACCTAAATGATTGAATAATTTTATGCACAAACAAAAAATATTTAAAACCAGGCCAAAACAACAAATACAATTTGAATATATTTTAATTTTTTGCATTTTACGTCAAATTGGGGTCAGTGACTCAGAAATGGAGTCAGGCCATAACCGGCAGTACAGAAGGCTCTTCAAGACGACTTACAACAACATCATTAAATAGGCAAAACACACTGCAAGAGTTATCCAGGTCAGTGACTCAAAAATGGAGTCAGTACTTATCTCCCCCTTTATATCACATAATTAAAAAAATATTTTTTTATATTATTCCAACGTTCTAACAAAAAAAATGTGTTTTTTATTCTCTTTATCTAACATTTTCAAATCTGTGTAGTCATTTAAATATATCTACCTAAATGATTGAATAATTTTATGCACAAACAAAAAATATTTAAAACCAGGCCAAAACAACAAATACAATTTGAATATATTTTAATTTTTTGCATTTTACGTCAAATTGGGGTCAGTGACTCAGAAATGGAGTCAGGCCATAACCGGCAGTACAGAAGGCTCTTCAAGACGACTTACAACAACATCATTAAATAGGCAAAACACACTGCAAGAGTTATCCAGGTCAGTGACTCAAAAATGGAGTCAGGCCGTAACCGGCAGTCAAAAACTAAATCACTTCAAATACAGTACGTACTAAAGAAAAGATCGTTAAGAAGACCAGCTACACTGCAAGAGTTATCCGGGGTCAGTGACTCAGAAATGGAGTCAGGCCATAACCGGCAGTACAGATGAATCTTCAAGACGACTTACCACAGCATCATCAAAGGGGCAAAACAAACTGCAAGAGTTATCCGGTCAGTGACTCAAAAATGGAGTCAGGCCATAACCGGCAGTAAAAATTAAATACTTAAGACAAATAAAATCCAAATTAATATGATTTTAAAAAATAAAAAAATAATAAAAATTAATCCTTTGAAATAACTTAACATATTTAAAATTAGATAAACAGAATGTAGGGATAAGTTAATTAAACTATTAAAATTATGCTAACTAAACAAGAACGCACGATAACCTTTGGCTTTTTTTTTTTCCAAATTCGCGGCACCCCAAATTATTTTTGTTTCTACTTTTGGTCATTATATAAATTTTTCATGTCATTAAGCCGCTAGTCAAATCTAAGACTTAAAAAATGGTACTTCGCAAGATCTGGTTTGCGCTAATCCAGTTTTAATTAGCGTGGGGCACTGTCTTCCTGCGGATAAGTGTTCCAGTGTACTAGCACTCTAAAGTCCTGCAACTACGGTAGGCTAGCACAAAGCAGTCAAAATTCACATACACCCTTTGGTTTTTTATTTATTTTATTTTATTTTTATTTACTTTTCTTTTTTTTCTATTACATACAAAACATCCCACTAAATATTTTTGCAAAAACTCACATACACTAATTTAGGCTTATTGTGGTTTATACATAATATTTGGCATATAAATTCACATACACAATTTGGCATATCAAAATTATCCGCTCTTTACTTGGCTGCTGGTGTACCAGGACAACGTTGCTGCCGTTCACTGCTGTTTACTTGGCCAAGCTTTCCTCCTGTTCCTACTTCCGGTGGCTCCGTGTTTAATAATTATTTATTTATTTTGTTTTATTTTATTTTTATTTTTATACAAAATTATTTCTATATTATTTTATTATATTTAATTTTATATTCTTTTATTATTTTTTATTATTTTATTATTTACTTAATCCTAAATATTTTACTTTTTTCATTCATTTATTTATCTAAAATTTTGCTTTTTAAATTTTTTGCTTTTATCAAATTTTCTTATCATTATAAATTATTTAAATTACCACATGGTAAAAATATAAATTATTTAATGCCCAAAAAGGCGCAAGCCAGGGCCGACCGTGCAAGGGCTGTATAGCCAGTCAAGGTCGTTAAAAACTTCCATTTGTTGTTACGTCAAATTAAAAAATCGACTTTTCTTGCTTTACAATTGACAAATGTGAAACTACTGAATATATATATACTATCATATAATATCTACCAGAATGCAACAACTTTTCATTATAATGGATATATAGTTGTAGACTATATTTAAAAAACATATGGTAGACATCCACAAAACATATCCTAGACATAAGAAAAATATTTTGTCCAGATGTTTAAAAGATGTTCTTTGGATATTTTCAATTGACACTGAATAATATCAAAATTATGTTATTTCAATATAAAATCAAGATATTTAAAAATAATGCTCTTTAAACATTCAGAACAAATATTTCCAGAAAATATGCTATTCACACGAGTACAGCCAGACATATCACGTCAAAAACATGTTTTTGAATGATATTTTGGTGATATTTTGCAATATATTTTAAAAATATCAATAAAATGTTTTTGTGCTACCTGGGTTATTAAGTCAGGGATTTCGTTACCATAAGTTACTTAACACTGCTACTAAATTCTTTCATAGATACAATGATTTGACCTTACCTGTAAAAAACTTATTAAAAACAGTAATACACATCCTAAATTTAATGGTAATATTGTACTAAAAGCGCGGACATCACTATGTGATCTGGGTTAACTTATCGAACCTTTAAACAAACTTATTAGTAAATGTTATCTTACCAATGTTGTAATTAGATCTTTGAAAATAGGTTAAAATGGCACTAATATGGATTTTGTCATCAGCAAATTAAAACATAACAAAATTTGTTTTCTTTCCAAACGGAATGTTTAAAGACACACACACGTTCATTTTTATCAAGGGGGTAAACTCCTTACTGTTCTACTGCCTGTTGATACACTTGTTTTTGGCATTGCACAAGTCATGTCTTCTTTGACTGTCCAGGAAGTAAGATACTAAATCTATAGGATGTGTTTTAGTTGATTTTGGTCTCTGATGCATGATTTTTGTGCCCCACCTACTATAGTAGAGGGCATTATGTTTTCTGGTCTGTGCATCCGTTTGTCCGTTCGTCCGTCAGTCCGTTCGTTCGTCCGCTCCACTTCAGGTTAAAGTTTTTGGTCAAGGCAGTTTTTAATGAAGTTGAAGACCAATCAACTTGAAACTTAGTTCACATGTTTCCTATGATATGATCTTTCTAATTTTAATGCCAAATTAGAATTTTTATCCCAATTTCACGGCCCACTGAACGTAGAAAATGATAGTGCGAGAGCGGAATCCGTGTACTTATTCTTGTTTATTGTTAATTGTTTTGGCTTTTAACTAGCTGTCAGTAACTACGAGTACTCTCAAATGATCTCAAATCGTACTTTCTTGTTAATTTGAACTGTTGATACTATTTGTAATGCTTTTTTGTTATTCAATGTCTATATACCAGCTTTGATTGTTTTTAACGAATGATTACACAGACAGAAGAAGTATACTTAACAACAAAATTATTTTCATTTACCTGTGTAAAATATGACGTAATTTTTTTTAATGTTTTTTTTTTTAAATTGTTTAGCATTTCACAGCTGTACAATACTTTTACTTTAATTATTGATCCCTTATCTTTATTAACTTTGTATTTATATTGTATCAGAGATCAATTTTATTCGTTCAGTGTATGTTTATTTGTGGATTTACGTTTTTTTCCGACGTAGTCGATATAGTTTCGGTTTGTGCCCTTTGAACTTAAGGACGCTTAACTATGGCAACAGAATACGCATGCTCGAAAATCCTTTCTGTGATTGGACAAAATGCTGTCATGGTGGGTGATTAAGTTGTGTTTGAAAAAACGTCTCGTTAATTATATCGTGATGGAAAGCAAGTGAAAAACTATAAATATTTGAACCAGATCTTACAAAGATTTATATTTTTATTAAAATAATTGTTTCTCCAATAGCTCTTTGTATCCGTGACAGCTGTTTATTCGGGACAATTATATTATTTTTAATGTAAACTTTGTTGTACGAACGTACATGACTTTTAGAACGCACCTGACGTTACGCACGTTATTGCGTCAATACTGTGTATTCAACAAGTCCACACTAATTAACAGCTTTTCTATAAAATCTTAACAGTTAAGATATATAAAACTTATATCCATAGACTAGACAGGTAAATACTATTTCGAAAAAAAGTGCAAATTGTTTTATCATACTTTACTTTAGTCTAAAATAAGGACAACATATTGACAAAACGTCAAAAATATGCGTGTCAGACGTAACAGACTATACGCATAATAACTTTAGCAGGGGTGTTTGTGTTCTTCAAAACAGTGTTATATCCACGAAAATTCGAATGAATAATATGCTTTATATATAAAGTATTACAATATTACTGAATATGAGTTCCTGTAAAGATCAACACTATTTTTTGGTAAAAACAAATAGTGGTCATTATGGTCAGATTTTGGAAAATGTTAAGTTATCAAAATTTATAGGTTTTAAAATATAAGATTATATGATATTTCGTTTGTGTAAATTATGCTCACAAAAGTACATATACATAGACCATATCAGAATCGAATTTTTGCAGCACTCACACTTCATATAAAAATGCAACGGCTTCTGGCAAATGTCTTGCAAGATGTCCAATGTCGGATTTTGCCGCTTTTTACAAATAAATTGGCATTTGCGACGCTATTCATCGAAAAATTAGATTAGTTGCATGCTACATAGTGCTTTTCCGTAATTGTGCTCTAACTTTGCAAAACAGCTACATAGTTTTCAATAATTTGCGTAGTCTAAACGACTTCGTTTTCAAAGAAATGAAATGTCTTGCAAGTTTGTCCACTGGACGATTTTCATACCTTTTCAACGTTGTCTATTCGGGGTACACTATTTATGGTGGATCATCTGTATATTTCCTCAGACAGAATTTTCTTGATGGTCAGATACTATCAATAAGACCACAAAGTATTAAAAAAAAACCGATGACTGGGGTTGTTCGTTTATATGAGGTTCTTAAGTTGTGAAAAAGTTAGTATCATGAGAGGATAAATAAATCCTCTTTTTCAAATTTTCAAATTTGGGAAGCGTAAAACTTCGATTTTTTTTTTATTTCTCTGCAATAAGATTCATATGTATAGAACTTGAAAGTAAAAATGAAATTGGGCCTAAAGCGTGCCTTTGGCTATATACACCTCTCCACATCATACAAAGCTTTTAAATATATGAGATGAATTATAATTAACCTTTAATTTCTGACCATCGTTTCATTTCTTAATCTAATTGTACCGCTATTAGTAAATTGAATTTTATAAGCAAGACCTGTTTAACTTGTAATTCCCGACAAAATTTTTATAGTAAAGCAAAATATATATCTTCCTCCTTTTCGGATCTAAATGGGGAAACATTGCATTTTATTACGTTTTATGTCAATTGGTCTCTGGTAGAGAGTTGTCTCATTGGCACTCATCATACCGTATATATCTTCTCATTTCATATAGATTTATGCATTACCCAAATACGATATATTTTGTTGTTTGTTGCTTACGTTACTTACAGTGGGAAATATTTCATGCATATTCAGTACAACTAATCATTAAGAAGTATCCATATTGATATGCAAAACAAAAATTACAAGCGAAATAAAAAAAACTTATCCCAAATAATCATTAATCGCCGTAAAACGTAAGAAATTGACGTTACCATTTGAGACGCAATCTCGTGCTTAACGTCACCTACGCATGTGAAATTTCCGCGGGGTTTTGGTGAATGTAAACAAAAAGATACACTGAGGACCGGGAATACTGAACACAAACAGAGAAAACGTAATTAAAATGGTATCTTTGTGCTTCTGAAGGTTATCGAAATGATAGTTTTAAACATATACTCAAATTTAAATACGTCTGATATCTTTTTTAAAGATAGTTCTTGTTATTAAGTTATGCCATTTCAATTGATATGTTATAAAGTGTCTTTCTATGTTGTGATGTAACACTATTGTTTCAGATAAGGAGGAAGGTTTGGTTCCATTAAAACGTTTAATCCTGCTGCAATTGTTTGCACCTGTCCTAAGTTAGGAATCTCATGTTCCGAAGTTGTCGTGTGTTGATGTGGTTCATAAGTGTTTCTCGTTTCTTGGTTTTTATATTATCTGGACCGTTGCTTTTCCCGTTTGAATGGTTTTAAACTAGTAATTTTTCGGGGACTTTATAGCTTGCTGTTCAGTTTGAGCCAAGGCTCCATGTTGAAGACCGTACCTTGGCCTATAATGGTTTACTTTTATAAATTGTGACTTTGATAGAGAGGTGTCTCATTGACACTCATACCACATAAGGGATAAGCTTAAATGACTGCTCTGAACACCCTTCTATGTATTCGGCAATGATCGCCAATGAGACAACTCTCCATCCAAATCACAATTTGTAAAAGTAAACCATTTACTTAAGGTTAAAGTACGATCTTCAACACGGACGGAGCCTAATTGGCTCTAATCGAACAGCAAGCTAGCTATAAAGGGCACCAAAAAAGGCTAGTGTAAAACCATTTAAACGTGAAAACCAACGGTTTAATCAATATAAAAAACGAAAACCGAGAAATCACATCCACAAACGACTACTTCATATATAACAAATCCAAATATTCTGTATAGAATTCAGACTATAATTTCAACAAATGGTATGCACTAAATATAAACCATAAATGAAGAATCCTAACCACAAAACCACATGAATCAAGTTCTCCCGTTTTGTCTGGAAGCAGAATTGTGTGATAGGAGTAGGCGTCTGATATGTATCTATTAAATAATTAAAATTTGAATAAATCCAATAAGTTAATTGTTAAATAATTAATGGCGCAGTTAGATTGGAAATTACATAGAGTAGGCCAGTTGCGTATACTATACTAAATCATTATTTTTCTAAATGAAATTGCCTTGTTAAATAATTGGAAGCCGAGCTGACACAAATAATTGTGAGGTTTAGATAACCAATACATATAAGTATGTTTTAAATGTTAAGAGCAGTCCTATAAGCTCGTGAAAGATATCAGACTTAAAGCTTAGATGTGGTCATTATTTGATTGTTTACTATAATTAGTTATCAAAAGTACCAGGATTATAATTTTATACGCCAGACGCGCGTTTCGTCTACATAAGACTCATCAGTGACGCTCAGATCGAAATAGTTAAAAAGCCAAATAAAAACAAAGTTGAAGAGCATTGAGGATCCAAAATTCCAAAAAGTTGTGCCAAATACGGCTAAGGTAATCTACTCCTGGGGTAAGAAAATCCTTAGTTTTTCGAAAAACTCAAAGTTTTGTAAACAGAAAATTTATAAAAATGACCATATAATTAATATTCATGTCAACACCGAAGTGCTGACTACTGGGCTGGTGATACCCTCGGGGACGAAACGTCCACCAGCAGTGGCATCGACCCAGTGGTGTAAATAGTTATCAAAAGTACCAGGATTATAATTTTATACGCCAGACGCGCGTTTCGTCTACATAAGACTCATCAGTGACGCTCAGATCGAAATAGTTAAAAAGATAATATAAGACTGACTCTCTGTGAAGCGCACGGCCTTTAATGTAGATTGATTTATAATTCATTCTTCAAAATATCTGTGTAGCAATTACGACATACCACCACCAAATTATATTTTTGGCGGGTTTGTCGGACGAATGGAGGGCCGCACGGCCGGGTGGACAGAAGGACGGACGGATGCACCAGACAGAAAACACAATCATGAAAATAATTTTACACTTCAAAATTAATTAATTTCAATATTTTCTTACTTTTATGTTTATAACATCATTTTATCATAATTTCTTAAATTGAGGTAAGGAAACTAGTTAAAACAACTGAAATATTAGTCGTAGAACACTAATTGGAAGCCTAGCTTGTCTACTACAGTGACTCTCTGTAAAATGCACGGCATTTAAGATATTGGCATTGAATGCATATTGATTTATAGTTCATTCTTCAAAACCACTGTGCAGCAATTACGACATACAACCAAAACATAACATTTTTGGCGGTTTTGTCGGTCGGTACAATCCCTTCGTATGGTATTTGCATATCTCAATTGATACGTTATTCTCGTGCATGTTCACACTATACGGACTCCATATACAGAAGAGCACGTGCTCCTTACGCAAAAACTGCTCACACAGAGATATAACAAATTAGAAATAACACTGGTAAATTGTATGGTCACCATCACCTTCACGATGCGTATGTGTCTAAACTAACTCACAACATTTTTGCCACGTCTTAGATTGTGGTAAACCATATGTAGACGTCGTATAACATATTTATTCCACAATGTGAATGCTTTGCCGAGTGTAATTTCGTATTGCTATTCGACGTGTTTCTATATTTATATACTAATATCCAACATTTATGCATGTAGTTATGGTGTTTCTTTTGTAAGACAGATTTGATATTTTGTTTTGTCTAATGTCTGCTGTTGAAGACCACGTGGTTCGGTATTTATTTATCCCGCTTTTGTGTATTCTATTGTTACTTTCTTACACGTATGGGTCCGAAGGGTTATTTTGTGCTGAGTTTGTTGTCTGCTTATTTCGTTTGTGGTTTGAATTGTGTGTTTACGGTACATTTCACTTATGTCTTATTTGTCATTATTGTCGAGTTACTCGTGGTTCGTCTACAAATATTTTGTTTTATGTTTTTGTTTTCATGTGTGTTAACTGTTTGGTCTTACTTTATCTTGCCTTATATTAGAGGTCGGTCATTTAAAGACGTATCAACCGTATCATATGCGTTGACGTATCCGCATCTGCAGATATACCAAAAAAAAAAACAGTATGTGATCCCGAGCTTTAGTTTTATGTACTTTCAATAATGCAAATGGGCGACTGATTAATTTCTAATGCAGAAATTTACAAAACAATTAGGAAATATCGAGTTTTTTTGTGGAACATGTAACCCGACTTTAAAGATATTCCGGATAGTTGGAACAGTTCACAGGCATGATAGGAGTGAATCCGGTAAAAATGTTTGTTTGTGTATGAACTAGTGCTCACGTATAACACGCAGAACCTAATTGTTATTTGACAAATAGAGTGATAGTCAGTACTTTTCTATTACCTTTTATGATAAAATCGCAAATGAACAATATTCAAGTTCCTTACATGTATATAAGTAGTAACGTTATATTTGATTTTTTTTATGTTTATTCAAGTAAGATCTTGAAATATTTTTTTAACTAGATTTTTAAAGGATTGTGTACGATATTCGTGTATCTGCCTTACATTGGCTACTTTTTAAGGACATGTAAAAGTAGTTGATAGAACCCGTTGTTTTTTGTACAAAACACCACTATCACAAATATTGAAAGTGTATGTTTGATTGTTTCGAAGAGATTCCATTTTTTTTATATAAAATGAAGCATGGTCTTATTTATTTAATAAGTTTGGGATCACATAATATTTTTTTTATATATCTGCAGATGCGGATACGTCAACGTATACGATACGGTTGATACGTGTGTAAATGACCGACCTCTATTACAGTCATTTTGTAAAATATGTAAAAGTTCAGATACAAAATCAGCTACTTCATTTTTATGATTTTGAGTTTAAAGCAACTACATGTGTTTGAATGCTCAGGATTTCTTTGTTTATACATAGTTTTGATTTCAAGGAAAACCCGACATAGTTAGAAAATACAAGTTATAACACCATTACTAACACAATTTCATTTTAAAACTCTTGTCAACGTTCAAAAAACACATAAAACAAAATCGAATACACTTGTACTGTCTACAATTAAAAAAACTATCTTATTTTAGAATTTATCCGTGATAATATAAACGTCACATAACATCACTTTTTGAGACGTTGATCCATTAAGTTGAGCTGACGCTCAGTACAATACTCTGTGTGTGATGACCTGTCGTTAATTCGTGGGAGGTGTCTGTTGTTATTCTGTGGTTTTCATGTTGTAATGTACTATTGCATTATCTACTTGTGTATTTCTCCGTTCTTAGTGTTCTGGCACTGATTTATTTGTACTGTATTCCTTTCACGTAGTGATTTTTTTCGCAGTATTTGTAACATTGCCATACAAGCTGGAGGTTTGACTAACCATAAAAACCAGATTCAACCCAACATTTTTTCTTAAAACGTCGCGTACTAAGTCAGCAGTATAGCAGTTATTTTCTAGGGACCATTTTTATGTATGTTGGCGTTTTTGTTGTAGTTCATTGTTTCTGTGGTTCTGTTGTCTTTCTCTTATTGTTGATGTGTTTCCCTCGGATTAAGTTTATAGTTTATAACTTGGATTTTTTTTTTTGCTTAATCGAATAGTGACTACTGGACAGCGGTATTCTACTGTTGCCTACAACACAATATTGGTTTCGATTATTGTTGTAGGAACTACTGCGACTTGCCCTCGTTCCATCTTGTCCTTTTGCCTTCAGAAAAAAAAGTTTCATTGACAACCATATCATTTATCAATTTTGTAATGAAGTCAAAAATGCTTGAAAGATGTCGACCATTTTAAAAGTTTAACACAGTTACACTTATCAGTCGTTACCTTTTCGATTCCACCGCTACAATAGTATCAAACTCATTGATCATTTATGATTGCATTGTCGGACAAATTAGAAACAGTCACAAACAACCATTGTTTTCTGCTAGTTTCGCCGGAATCCCTTCATATATTATTATCATATGAATTTGTGGAAATGACATTTGCAACATTTAAAACATTGAACATGCAATATTGTATATTGACAGTTTATTCGGGAAATTCTTAATCATACATATACCACAACGTTTAACGAAATAACATTCAGTAACAGTAAATATAATAACAAGTTCTAATGTTTTCTGCTAGTTTTCCCTGGAAGCAATTTATTCAGAAAAACGTTTGAGAAAATTACATTCTAAACAGTTAACATTAACTCTTTCCTCATGAAACATTTCATTTATAAGTTTCCAATGGACACATTCAAGGAAATGAAGTTTGACAACAGACTTTTAATTGTCGGCTATGTTGGTATCTTCTGCCTACTTTATGAATCTTCGTTTGCCTAAAATATTCATAATGTATACAAATTATTATACAAACAGTAGAGATTGTAAAGGATAAAATGTCGAAGCTTGGATTAAAAGATTAAAAGAATGAAACCTTTTTATGAATATAAAAACATTTAAATTGATCAACCGTAATATTATCATGCCTTCAAATCATTCTCCCTTTGTGTGATTTAATGAGCATACGAAATTAGTACAATCCATTGTGTTCCCTAAAGAGCGTTTTGGGTCCGTCAAATTAAACGAGCAAATCATTATTTCCTTAGGAAACAATACACGATGGAGTTGTTAAGGAATTTAAAAAAAAAAGACAATCCTTTCATCTTATCTAGAATTGATAAAAAAAAAACATATTAAAAAAAAGAAACATTTAATTTGGTGGGATTGCCAATCAGACAACTATCCACCCGAATTCAAATGGCGAGATATAAGTCATAATGAGGGGTCTGGGTTGAAATTGGTTTACCATCTTCGTCGTCTTGTTTGCCTAGTACCGAATGTGACTGTTTTCCCAGGTGTTAATTCGCTATGCTATAAGACGTGTCTCGGTATTAATACATCCAATATTCATGTATTTAATCATGATGTTTCTTTTGTAAGTCCGGTTGAATATTGTGTTATGTCGTATCGTACGTGGTTAAATTCTGGGTTTTTTTCCGGTACATTTACATTTCACATATGTCTTATTTGTCAGCATATTCGAGTTGCTCAGTGTTCGTCGACATTGTTTCTATTTTATGTTGTTTGTTTACAAAAGTGTTTACTGTTTGTTCTTTCATGATATTGCCATATATTACAGTATTTTTTTCTATATGTATGTAAAAGTTAAGATGATAAATAAGCTTTTTCATTTATAGGATCTTAAGTTTAAAGCAATTATTACATAGGACTTTTTGTAATACATAGTTTCGGTATCGAAGAAAAACCAACACGGTTAGAAAATACAAATATCTATCCCAATTTAACATTCTTCTACATATAATAAAACAAATCTATTCTATCTTTAGAAATTTACTTGTTATAATACAAACGTCACTTTTTGTGGCGTTGCGCCGGCTTAGTTGCTCATATGATTGATGTTAATACCGGTAATTTAGAAAGAAGTTTTGTGGATCACTTGGAACACCCAGCAATATCATGTTGTTTGTATGGACACTAAGTAATATACCTGTATCCAATATAGTAAAGGAAGATCCAGTTCTTCATCTTTGGTTGAAATTCAAGAGGAACATAGAACAGGCATATGATTATTCTCTTTGTCCTCCTTGGTAAGTGTCCTTGGTAAGTGTCATGGGGGTATATGTTGAGCTTCCGAGTGAATTGTTGATTCATAAATCCTTTATCAAGCAGTTTGTGTAATGTGATTTACACAAAAACGATTTTGTTTGAAGCTTTGTCAGCGAGGACAACAAAATGTGTCATGAAGATAGGACAGATGTTATGCAACATTTGGGACATTTGTCAAAGAGACAACAGCCCGAACAAGGAGCAGAAAATAGAACTAGGTTACTTGTGGTTCTTCAACGCAGCGAGAAACTTTCAAACCGGAGGTGGTCTTCAGCTGGCCCCTTAACAATAATGTATATATATAATATTTCAGCAAAATAGATGTCACACTCGAGATTGCGATACGTAAGCGCGTCACTGTCTTTTTTTATATATCCTATGGTGCTTGTTGCTGATGAAATATGTTCGTTGTTGTTCTGAAGTTTGCATAGTGTGTCGATTATTATATGATTTGTTTGTGCGTTTCTCTGTGATGAATTTTATTGCATGTGTTTGTGCTGCATTTCTGTCACGTAGTGTTGTCATTTCAGCGACTTAAAAAAAAAAAATTGTCATAATACGGGAGGTTAGGCTAGTCATTAAACCAGGTTCAACCCCACCATTTGTTTCTTAAAATGTCCTGTACCAAGTTTAGAATATATTAGTTGTAATCAAATAATTCGTTTGTATGTTAGCGGTTTTGTGTTCACTTCAGTGTTCCTGTTGTTCGTTTGTTTTCCTCTTATATTTGATGTGTTTCCCTCGGATTTAGTTTGTTACCCGGACTTGTTTTCTCTCAATCGATTTATGGCCTTTGAACACCGGTATACTACTGTTTCCTTTTTTTTAATATGGTTTGTGATATCTCAACCACCCCTTTATACCTCTAGCCAATTTGGAATAAACAAACACACAGAAAAGCGCAAAGTAAAACTCAGTTTTAAAAACAAATGGATTCCGATGTTAAATTATGTTACAGAAGAAACAATGCAAAATAACAATACTCAACAGAACAGTTAGTGACTTGCCAGCTCCAAACTTCATTTCGAATGATTAAGTCTTCTGCATATGAAAATCAACAACTTTGAACAATCTCTCCCGTTAAGGTCTATTAAGTAGCATGCCATCATGAATTATACTAGAACCGAAGGCCATTACCAGTATCATGAAAGAAACTGGTTATACAATAGATAAGTATATTCCAGATGCAAGGACACTATGAGTGAATCCATATTAGTTGAACGTATAATATGTCTACACGTTGATTTGTATTTACAGATGATGTCTTGCGCTGATTTTAACAAAATTGACAAGTTTGTAATATTGATAAAAATATATATATATCAGTGACAAAGAGATTTCTTCCGTTAAAGCTCAAATCATACAAGAGCGAATCGAACAAGTTGATATACTAGTACATACACAACAAACGATGATGCCAAGAAACCTTCTGCATTTCAGTGAAAGCGGATAATCAACAACAGGAAATGGAAAACCACCTCTTTTATCGTTAATTTCAGTATTAAGCTTCCCGTTGGAGCTTCATTTACACATGGTGTGAAGATATCCAAAAATGACACCATAACTAGAAAATAAATGTCTCGTATGTATAATTCTGCATAAGAATCCATAACAAGATAAAAAGAGGTTTTAATTTATTCAACGTATGTCAATTTTCACAAAGTCCTTTAAAAAATCTTCAGTGAATTCTTACTATCTGTTCTCGGCGCGGGACGTTTCATAGGACATTTGCACTTTATTTTTGGACACTTGCGCTTTAAATCATAGGACGTTTGCGCTTTTTACATTAGACATTTGCGCTTTTTTATTATTTGGGTTTTATGACTTCCTTCCTCTTTTATCGTTTCTCTATCGTTAACTTGAAGATTTTTTTTGGATTTTGACGTCCCAACGAGATAACCTTAAAAGATAATGTGAACATCTTCTCTTGAATTAGTCAAATTTGATTTAGATTTTCTTCTTACTTTGCACACAGCCTTTGATGGTCTTTGATACTGACTGTAAATCCATAGGATGAAAAGTATCCTCTGACACCAATATATTTTAATACAGCAAGGATTAATTTTCATGGTCTCTATGTAAGGTCCGTTTTAATTCTAGCATACAAAATTTTTTCTTCCATGAAAGGTTTTCACTTTTGAAGATTCTAATATATTTGTATATGAAGTAAGGAGATATGTAGTACACAAATCCTTGTTTAAACAATGTTTATCATCTGCCTTTGATATTCAGACTCTGTATGAATATTGAGTATTTTACTGGTTTTTTTTATACTTTCAGAAATAGACAGTTGTAGACTTCATTACAACTGCAGCGTTTGGAGTATATAGGCACCATCACAAAGAAAAACATGCATGCTTTATTGCGGATCGCATTTATAAAAGAAAAATGCAACCCAAAATACCAGCAGTAAATTCAACAATTAGGAGAAAAAAAGAAAAAAAATCCATGTAGAAATTCATTTTCTTGTTACGGTATCCTTTTTGGATATTTTCACAAAATGATTGATAAAACGTACGCTTTGGACAGTACGTCACACCCCGTCATCATGAAACAAGCGTCAAATCATTACACGTGTATGAAATACTTTTATAGTTACAAACGGTTATGATCAGAAAAGGGATGTTTTCTCTTGTCAATATTTTACTGATCCAAGTAAATACATTTTCATGCGAAAGTCTAATTTGTTATCATTATCAACTCAATTGACAAGAAATAATTATCTTTGAATCTGATAAAAATGGAAAACATACTTTAGATTCACCCCACAAAAAAGATCAAATAAAACCGCTTGGCCAAAGATTGCTTTATAATAACCTTCTATTTCAATGCATTTATAGCACGTTTTTATAGTTGAATGCCCTCATTTAGACAACTTTGTTTCTTTTAGCTTCTAATATTCCATTGAAATGATACTATTCTGTTCAAATTATTGTAGATTAATACAACTGATAAAAGAACAACAATTTACCCAAAAGAAATTAGTTTCCGGAAATAACTTGAATAGTTAATAAACCGGACGCTCCAAATAGTTAGAAGATTTGAAATATATATAACAGCTTCAAAATCTTAACACAAATAAGTACAACAAACGGCTTGTTTGTGTTGATTTTCCAATGAAGAAAATGAGTAATTGACCAGAACTTTCGTTATTTCTGTCAACAGAATCTAATAAATCTCCATGGCAAAATGATATGAAATGTGCAAAAAATTATATATTTTTTAGGAAGATACGGGTTTTTTTTAACCTGAAAAAAATATGTAATGCTTGGTAGTTGTTGGCATTGTATAAAAAAACATCATTTATTGTGTCGTATTTTTAGACTAGCCCTTGTTGATAGTTATCAAAGGTACCAGGATTATAATTTAGTACGCCAGACGCGCGTTTCGTCTACATAAGACTCATCAGTGACGCCCATATCAAAATATTTATAAAGCCAAACAAGTACAAAGTTGAAGAGCATTGAGGATCTAAAATTCCAAAAGAGTTGTGCCAAATACAGCTAAGGTAATCTATGCCTGGGATAAGAAAATCCTTAGTTTTACGAAAATTTCAAAGTTTTGAAATTGTAATAAGATTGTTTCGTCACTTTTTTGTCATGTATAAAGGTGAAATCTACGTATGATGATACTCACAGTTGTATACATATATCAGTCTAATCACAGCTAAATTTTCCTAGACTGATGAGGGTATATTACGAAAAAAATCTATTTCTCATGAAGGTTTGTGGTTTTTTTCTTATAAATCATTGTGTAACGAAAACTATACATCTTTTTGACCCAAAAACACGCAATTCCAGAATAGTTCCATAGCTGTGTATAGTACATATCATATACAAAACTGAAACTATCTTCAGACTATTGAGTATGTTTCAATCTATTTCATGTTGTACACTTCAATATGTAAAATAATTAGGTTTTAGAAATTGAACATGAATTTTCAATGAACATATGTTTACTACATAAATATTATTGTGAATTGTTGTAAGGTAATTATAAGATACATATGTCGCATGTTTATTCTCTTCAAAATTCATCTGATGTCATTGTTGGTTTGGAAGAAAATTCGAATTTCTCTTACGTGTAGCAATTAAGACTATCCTTTGTAAACTCGCACACATGTCCCATTGCTTTTGACATGTTGCGTTCGTTTTTATCCTAGGTTAATCGATAAAGTTTCACATCATACTGTCGCGATTTTTTTGTAATTTTGAGACAAGTCGTAAGGCGGGGCTGGGAATAGTATATATATCTTTTCCTGAGCAGGGTGAATTCTTTTAAAAACCACTTAGTATTAGATACACAAGTGAGGGCGTAAGTTTCATTGGGTGTATTTAATTTACACCACGATATAATTGTCAATGCAGAATACATGTAAAAAAAAATCAAAAATTTAGAAAGGGAAGTATAAAAAAGAAGATGTGGTATGATTGCCAATGAGACAACTATCCACAAGACACCAACATGACACAGAATTTTTTTTTTTTTTTACCTTAATCCTTTCATTATACTTGAAAGGCAATAAAGAAAAACATATAGACATTTGTATTGGTCAAAATTTTCACAATTCTTTTAGATATGGCCTCGTTAATTCGGTAAAAGGATCGGACTCACTAGAAGATCGAAATTATCGGATTTGAAAATATTGCAGGACGAGGATAAACCATTCTGATAATAACTTATTTGTCGTTTAATTAATATTCATAACAAAATGTATATTTATCGATTCTTATTCCTGCTCTGTCTTTGTGAGATTTTACAACAAGTGTATTACATGCAGCTGGTACATTGATTATATGTTCATAAATTGACTTAAAATATGATTCATTAAACAGAACAAGGAACATGTTCTATGTTTTATAATCCCGTGCATATTACTAAAATATAACGGATAATAATAATACTCATTTTATACTTGTCGATATGTTGACCAGTAATAAGTTTCAAATTGTGTTTCGTCTGATATAACTAAACACTTTTTGTGTGATTTTTATAGAAAACATACTTACTTATTTACTTACTGCCCGGTATGCCATTGTCTTTGGCCATTTGTTCTACTGTTCCCCATGGGTTATTCGTGGTCTTAAGTCCTCCTTCTACAGTACGTCTCCATGTGTTTTTTGGTCTTCCTCGTTTTCGTCTTCCTTCTGGAGTCCAATGTAATGCCGTTCTATAGTGATTGCATTTCTATCTCTTATCATGCCCAATTTATTTCCAACGCCTTATCATTAATATTGTACCCATGCTATCTTGATGATTGACACTGTCTTAAAAGGTCTTCATTTGATATTTTGTTTGGCCAGAATTTCCGCAGGATTCTTCTTAATCTTTTGCTTTGAAAAACTGACAGTTTGTTTATATCGACTTCTGTCATCCCCCAGCATTCTGATCCGTATAACAGAGTAGGTAATACACAACTCTGGTACAGTTTTAGTTTGGCCTGCTTACTGTACTGTGATGATTAACATACATTGCTTAATGATCTGAATACATTTCTGGCTTTATCTAATCTGTTCATGATGTCATTTCCTGCACCTCTATCATTTGTATTGTACTTCTTAGGTATGTAAATGTTTCTGTGATGGTTAGATCTTTTTCATCTACTAGGATAGGAGTTTGGTTATTGATGTTAAGGGTCATGACTTCTGTTTTCGTTTGGCTGATTTTGAGTCCAACTTGAATTGTCATAAGCAGTAAGGCATATATATAGAAAACATAGTAATCATTATTTAGTAATAGGACACAAAATGCGACCTAACAGAGAATATGTCACGATGATAAGGGACTTTGAAAGGGTTTTGTAACCTTAAGGTCATGTTATCGGCAGTAAATGGTCTTTGTCCCAGATTTTCAGCGTTCCGAGTGAATATTTTAGAACGGACATATTTAATTTTGTGTGTTTGGTGTTAATTTTGCGATTTCTTGTCAGTAAAAGAAGGCATACTTTAAATAATACCAGCATATTTTGTCGAGAGAAAAAAGACAATATGTCGAAATTAAGAAAGGTTATACGGCTGTGGAGTTTAAGGAAAAGGGACAACCGATGCATTATGTTTACACAAGCAAGAGTCACATATGTGGATAGAGTTATAGTCATTCATTTAAACTTCTCCGTCTATTATTGGCGAAGGGTGGCTGGATATACACGACCACGTATGGTCGAAATGAGAACTTCCATTGAATGCACCATCTAGTCTTCAGACACTGTTCAAAACACCAAGCCATTTCCTTCTTAGACCCTCTAGCCCCATTTGCGGCCCACATAACCTAGTCGATTAATCGAATGTTGAATACTAATAGTAGTATGTGATCGTCTTTAGTGAGTGGGGGAGATAATCGGTGGAGGACAAAGAAATTTGGCCTTTTTTCTACCTTAAGGGTCCCTATACATCAGGGTTAGTCTAGCGGGTTCAATGATTCATAGTTACTTATATAGCCAAGTTAGGTTAGGGGTTGTTTAAGGCTAGGGTCAGGTTAGGGTTAGGTTTAAAGGTTAGAGCTAGTGTAAGGTTTATGTATAGGTTAGGGTAAGGTTTGGGGATAAGAATACATTATTATAGTATATATCCGTTACCCTGCCCTGAAGGCCATGATCTAAAGAAAGTCGGGATGAAATTACATCAACGGTTAAAAAAATGGATGCTGAATCTTTATGTTATTAAATATCCAGTTAAAAAAGGTAAAAAATTAGTACGTCTGAGGCTGCAAAACTGAATTTTAGAACCCCTTAACATAGAATTGTAAATATTTTGAGTTAGAGCTGGTAGAAATTTCTACAATTTTGATCACTATTTGTCCCGGCATTGGTAGTACACTGCCTACACTGTAAAAATCTTTTTGAGATAGAGCAGGTGCGATTTTTTTAATTTGAATTTGTTGTCTATAAGAAATGCACTACAAAATAAGATTATAATTATCTGTATTCTCCGAATCGGGCCTTTAATAGTTCTAGATTCATCCGAGTAAACAGTACGTCAGTATTTTGATAATATTACAACGACATTTTGCCGCGAAAATAAACTTGAAATATAGTTATCTACCTTTAACATTCCCCGGTTAGCCAGCTGGCGGGGATTATATGTTGTTTGAGTTAGACGATCTTTGTACTATCTAATCACACAAAGCCACGTGTATGTATACACCTTTAGCATAATAATTAGCTGTGTAATTTAAAAGTTAGGAGAAGACGTGTATTTAATTGAATAGTCATACAGTGCTAAGTTTGCAGACGACAGGATTGCAGAAGGCATATTTTTTTTCTGGTAAGACTTGCACTTGTGGGTTGTGTATAGGCTAATGAAAAGAGTTAATCTATACAGCATTACATGGTATTTATCATTAAATTTTGGGAAATTAGATTTACAGTTAAAAAAGTATTACTATCGAAGAGTTACATATACTTAGAACTTCGTTTATTACTGTTTATATATATTGATCATTAATTAGTTAATATCCTACTTGTAGTTTCAATTAAACTTCATATTACATAGTAAATTATCCTGTTTTTTTCCCCTGAAATCAGAGATACATGTGGTATCATCTGCATCGGGGTTGGTTGGGGCTATAGAACCGCCCCTTTGTGTCTGTTGCAGTAGCTAGGGAAACTTACATTCTCAGAACCTATTACTGCAGTATATGTTATTTGCTGTAAATAAAGTTGAACTTTTGTTACCTTTTAATTTGTTTGCTACTCTGCATCAGATACAGAGGTTTGTTAGAGCTTTTTAGTCTATTGGTACCTGTTGCTGTTAAATAATCAAGTATATTTGATATAAAATATCAGAGTTGTCACTGGTTTAGACGTACTTATAACCAGATAACATGATTATTTCTGTGACTGCATCCTACATTAATTTGAAAGATCTTCTATGTCTATGATAGATAATTCAGCTGATCTGTAAAAATTCCATCTAAATGCCTTATTATACCCCATGCAACGAAGTTGCGCAGGGTATAATGTTTTTGACCCATCCATCTGTCCCTCAGTCTGTCCATTAGTCCTGTTTCTTGTCATCGCAACTCCTCTCAAAGCACACAACAGAATTTCACGAAACCTTTTTAGATGAAAAGGACATAATATGTAGTTGTAGTATTGGCAGGAAATTACGATTCAATTTTTTTCTAGGAGTTACGCCCCTTTGAACTTATTTACTTTAATGTACTTCTGCAACAGTTTGTCATAGCAACTCCTCTGAAACTACACAACAGAATTTCATGAAACCTTTTAAGATATCAAGGACATACTATGTAGATGTGCATTATTGACAGGAAATTATTATTCAATATTTTGCTTATACAATTTTTTTTCTTACACTTATTTAATTTCTCCAATGACAATGGGGGGACGTGGGGTATGTGAGCATGCTTACTAAGGTTCTTTAATTCATCATGTACTGTATTAAGACACTGATTAAAACTGATGAGGAAAGGTAACACCCAGCCACCAAAAGCTTTATTTTTGTAGAGCTTAGGTGGTCAAGTGGGTCTAGCACAGAACGAGGCGATTTGGTGACATGATATATCAGAAGCATGAGTTTTAATCCTGGCGAGGGACAAACAAAAAATTTTCTCCTGCAAATTTACCCATTTAAGAATAAGGTTGTTGGGCTAATATCATTTTTTACATGAATATTTAGATGATTTATACATATTTATGATATATATACTGTATGCATAATTCCAGCAAAAGAATATAAAAGATTTATAATTACTTTTTTTTCCATAGCTATGAAAGTTTCAAATAATATGTTTTAATTACATTTTTGTAGTTATGTATTTTTCACTGTTTTTTTTTTTTATTGTTTTGAAAAATGTAATCTTTATTGTGTCCAAGAATATGTACTTGCTGGTCCTTTTCAGTGAAACTCTACTTCTTATTGCACTTGGGTGTTTCAACTTTTTTATATTTGCCAAGGTTCACTAAGCTACAGTTCTGTAGCTACTTACACGTTCTTCATTTTATTATAAATTAGAGTACATTTAGATGTTCATTAAAGATATATTATTGGATTTACTGAAGAAGCATTGTTAAATATGTACCTCATTTCCTATATTGTTTGGACATGATATTGAATTTTGATCAGCTTGTAACAGCTTTTACAACCACAAAATATTGATATATCATTTATTTAACAATACAAACATGTTCAGTAAAATGTAAATTATGTAGCATTATACCTTTAATGTAAATGTAATAGGACTACCAATGTATTTTAATTTTAATTTTATTTTATTAAAACATATATTGTTGGTAACTTGGTTTTGCGTACTTTGGACTCATTTATTTTTGTGTGTTCTAATTTTTAGCTCGCCTGGGCCAAAGGGCCAAGTAAGCTTTTCTCATCATTTGGCATCTGTCGTCGTCGTCTGTTAATTTTTACAAAAATCTTCTCTGAAACTACTGGGCCAAATTTAACCAAACTTGGCCATAATCATCATTAGGGTATCTAGTTTAAAAATGTGTCCGGTGACCTGACCAACGAACTAAGATAGCCGCCATGGCTAAAAATAGAACATAGGGGGAGATTTTGGCTTATAACTCTTGAAACCGAAGCATTTAGAGAAAATCTGATTGGGGTTAAATTGTTTATTAGGTCAAGATCTATCTGCCCTGAAATGTTCTGATGAATCCAACAACCGGCTGTTGGGTTGCTGCCCCTGAATTGGTAATTTTGAAGGAAATTTTGCGGTTTTTGGTTATTATCTTGAATATTATTTTATAATAGATAGAGATAAACTGTAAACAGCAATAATGTTCAGCAAAGTAAGATCCACAAATAAGTCAACATGACCAAAATGGTCAGTTGACCCCTTAAGGAGTTATTGCCCTTTGTAGTCAATTTTTAATAATTTTCATAAATTTTGTAAATTTTTGTAAATTTTAACAAAATATTTTCCTCTGTAACTAATGGGCCAAGTTCATTATAAATAGTGATAATTGTAAGAAGCATGCATGTTCAGTAATGTAAGATCTACAAACACATTACCATCACCAAAACACCATTTTGTCATGAATCCATCTGTGTCCTTTGTTTAATGTATGCACATAGACCAAGGTGAGCGACACAGGCTCTTAAGAGCCTCTAGTTGTGGATTGAGGAAAAGTATTATTTTTCGTGAATATTTGATTGCAAGATTTACATAAATTTGCATTCAAGCCATTGTAGAAAATATACATGAACTTCATTGAACATTTAAAAAGTCAAATTCTTTAAACATGTTAAATTTATTATTGATATGAATGTTTTATTTTTCGCGAAATTTGCCATGGGATTAGCTTTGGAAATGTTAACCCATCATTTAAATTTTAATAGCATTAATATTATTTGTGTCCAGGCTCCCAAAAAATATACATAATTTTAAGTGTATTTACTGTAACTTGATGAAAAAATTAAGGCCTGTGTGTTGGGGTTTGGGAGGGGGGCCTTATCTGGTTCCAGATTCAGATCTTTTATTGTATTTATATGTATTTCCAGTTGTCAGCCACTATCAAAGTTGTTTGAGTTAGTCAGATATGTTTATATTTAGTTTGACACAATACTTAAAGACAATTTTCAGCATAATGCTAGTGGTTGAACAAAAAACAACTTTGTGAAGAATTATACCAGGGAAAACATAACTTGTCCAATTTTAAATGAAAAAAAGTTATGATTGGCTCTCAAAAATTAGGGTGGGTAATCTTTTTTTTGGGCTCCATTTAACATGTTTATTTAATAAAATAAAAAAGCAATAATTAGTGCAAGCAAACAGTTATAATGCACATGATCATGATCATGACATATAAATTGATATTTAATTTTTTGGATTAAATGATGGAGAGTAATCAATCAAAAATATAAAAATATATAATTTATATGTTAATAATACATTTACATCAGGCAACAGAAGTTCAATTTTAGGTCTTTGTATTCATGAATAAATACTGAACAGATAGGAACGTTTTAATGTTAATTATTACTTTTTGAACAGAAATCAGAAAGTTTGTCTACCAAAACATTTGCATAATTTATATCCAAATTTCAATATATTCAAAAGTACAAGTTTACAAGTACTAAGTTAAGAGAGATAAGAATTCTTATATCCTGTCATTGTTCAATGCTGATATTTATATTCTGTTGAAAGTGATATAATGAATACCGGTACCACAGGTTGGACTGCTGGGTCTGCCTACCGCAGTTGCACTGAATAATAGATATTTAAATATATTGATAGAGGATGGCTGTATATATATATAGAAGAGATATCAATTTGTGATACTTGCTTTAATACTTTAGTTTATATCCTTATTGACCAAAAGTCAGAAAGTTTGTATAATTTTTACCATGTTACTTTTTTTTTTTAAATTTGAAAGAGGGACTGAATGTCCCCCTCAAGATGACTTTCACCAATTTATATCAATAGTGCTAGACATTCTTGTGACTCTTAGTAACTATTATACTGTCAAATGTTTTAAACAATGTTTTTTTGTTTTGTTTTCAGAAATGAATTTCACTTGTTTATTGCTGGTGTTAGCTGTTGGTCTTTCTTGTGGTGAGAAAGAAACCGACAAGCATGGAGCAGGACACAAACCACCCAGCCACATGCACCATGACCATGAAAAAGATGGGGAACATAACGCACATTATGACCATGAGGCAGTGTTAGGTATGTATGAACTAGTTCATACTGGTGATTACTAATCATGCTAGTGTGAACAAGATCCTTAGCAAATCAACCATCTGTTCTTATCCCTTGGTGCTCAACATGTCTGAACTAAGCAAACAGAAGTTGAAAAAGGCATAAATTTTGAAGTAGAAATAAATTTAATTAGTTCTCAGGTATCCACATGTTCTGGAATAACACTCATCAAGTATGCAAAGGGACTTCTCTGAAAAAATAATTTACGCATGTAAAGTAGACTGTTTGTGTGTCAAATTAACCAGTTACATGTGCATAGATGTTTGCTGTTTCTGGTTGAAATTAAAATACTTCTTACTTATTTTAAGAAGTTACTTGTACAACCAAAGTGCATAGCCGTGATTTGAGTTGCTTTTTTGCCAAATGAGTCAATACTTGGTGGTTTTGAAAATATGACATGGTGCATGGAACATGATGTGAATGTTATTTATACACAATAATGACATGTTAAGTCACTTATATTTTGTCATACATTATGGTATAAATATAGGGGTTCTTAAATTTTTTTATCATCATTTGCATGTTATGTCTATTCTACTACACCAACAGTGTAATTCTTTTGCAGTTGAAATATTTTGTTTGTTTGCATTATATTAGGGTGTTAAAAAATATCAATATTTTGTTTGTTTCTATTGTAATAGGGTCTAAACAGTTAGAAGAAGAGTTTGATGAGTTAAGTCCAGAGGAATCAAAAAGAAGATTGGCATTATTGGTAAAGAAGATGGATGTCAATGGGGATGGATTTGTAACAGCAGAGGAACTAACACAGTGGATTCTTTTATCATTTCAGTTAGTTTATTTCAAAAAGGCTAAATTTGTTTCTTTGGTGTTGTTTAAATCAGTATTTTTATGCCCCACCTACGATAGTAGAGGGGCATTATGTTTTCTGGTCTGTGCCTCCTTCTGTCTGTGCGTCCTTCCGTCTGTCCGTTCGTCCCACTTCAGGTTAAAGTTTTTGGTCAAGGTAGTTTTTGATGAAGCTGAAGTCCAATCAACTTGAAACTTAGTACACATGTTCCTTATGATATGATTTTTCTTATTTTAAAACAAAATTAGACTTTTGACACCATTTTCATGGTCCACTGAACATAGAAATTAAAAGTGTGAGTTTCAGGTTAAAGTTTTTGGTCAAGGTAGTTTTTGATGAAGCTGAAATCCAATCAACTTGAAACTTAGTACACATGTTCCTTATGATATGATCTTTCTTATTTTAAAACAAAATTTGACTTTTGACACCATTTTCATGGTCCACTGAACATAGAAATTAAAAGTGTGAGTTTCAGGTTAAAGTTTTAGGTCAAGGTAGTTTTTGATTAAGTTAAAGTCCAATCAACTTGAAACTTAGTACACATGTTCCTTATTATTTGATCTTTTTACTTTTAAGGCCAAATTAGATTTTGTACCCAATTTCACGGTCCATTGAACATGGAAAATGATAATGCGAGTGGGGCATCCGTGTACTTTGGACACATTCTTGTTATATATTTGTATCACTCTAAATACTGTCAAAGAATGTCCATTGAAGATGAGTCTTAATTACAGTAACACTTATAAAAAAGAAAATGTGATGTGATTGCCAATGAGACAACACTTCACAAGAGACCAAATGACACAGAAACTATAGGTCACCTTACAGCCTTCAACAATGAGCAAAACCATACTGCATAGCCATAAAGGCTCCAAAATAACAAATGTATAACAATTTAAAAGAGAAAACTTATGTACAAAAAAAATGAACTAAAAACAAATATGTAACACAGCAACAAACAACAACCACTGAATTACAGGCCCCTGATTTGGGACAGGCACATACATACAGAATCCTAGTCTATTTTTTCTCCTGGCAATGCTTCAAAGGAGGAGATATGTTTGGGGATTATCCTTATTGGTTTCTGTATCTACCAAAATATAAAAACTGTTTGATACAATTTCTGATTTTAAAAAGAAAATACATATTACTTATATCTTTATCGGGCAGTTTAACTGTGACATAGAAAAACTTAAATTGGAGACATTTTAAATTTGATCCAGACTGTCCAACTTGATATATTAAATTGGTCAAAGTATAAAAATGCCTTGTAATAATAAATAAAAATGATATACTGAATAAAAAAAGTTTTTTTTAAAATTATACATATATATTTAAAAATTAGAATACTTCTAAACATATCAATAAATTGTATCAAAGAAGGTTAATCTATAGGTTTAATATTTACTTAAGAAAAACACGATTATAAAACTTATTTCATTGTTTTTCTGTGAGTTTGATATTTTTTTTTTTTATTAAAATATATGTTGCTGACTTTATTAATCTATATCGCTATTATTGCAAGATTTAAGCAAAATTCCTTAATATTTTCTGTCTCATTAGAAAATTAGATGAAGAAGATTCTTCAGAACAATTAAAAGAACATGATACTGACAAAGACGGGAAAGTGACATGGAAAGAATACATTAGTAAACAGTACGGTTATAATCCAGAAGATATGGAAGATTTTAAACACAGAGACCAAGAAGATCTAGAAGACTTCAACAAGGTAAAAAAGGTTAGTATACAGGACAACTCTTTGTTTATATGGATTTTATATCCTTTGGTGGCAGTTTACAGTTTTTACTTTGCTTTTTAGCTTACCTGGTTATTTTTATTACTTTTATTATTTTTATATCTGATGGAAGGAATTTTTTTTTTTTCCTTACAGAATATTTTTGTTGCATGTTAGACTAGAAAAATTTAAGATTTTCTTACCATTTTAATTTGCTTAGGCATAAGATATGAAATATATTTAAACCTGCCTTAACAGTCACCTGCTTCTAACAGTAATTTTCAGACCTTCCCAAACGTTTTCACTACACAATTTAATTTGAATTGGGGGTCACCTGTTTAAAGCTGTCATTAGTCTCCTATTTATAGACGAAATCTTCTTTTCAACTTTTAACAATGGTCATTTTAATGTTTTTACTACTGAAATAATCATAAAGAAAAAATCCATGTGTTCAATATTGAAGTGAAAATCAGAACCTCATTTCAAAGGTCACCTCTTTTGAGTGGTCACTTTTGATACTTTCAAAGAGTGATAGCTTAATACAGGTTTGACAGAACTTTTTTTTGGGGGGGGGGGGGGGGAGGTGTTAAAAGTATATATATATACTAGCTCACATATAAAATAAGGCCAACATAAAATAAAAATGCTTGTGTCTTAAAATGCCTTCCCTGATATTAGTGACAATTTTGACTGTTATTCATGAGAAATGGCAAGTTACCCCATAAATAAAAGTAAAAAAATAGTACAACAAATGAAATCCTATCCTACCTACTCTTCTGAGGAAGGAAACCCTTAACATTTTTTCCCCAAAGTATGTTAAGAAAGTAAAGATAAGAATTTGAAAGAAGTATTTCTTAGATATAGAAAAGTCAATTTTTAATTGCTTCTGAGCAGAACAAGATAAAGCTGAATAATTAAGGTTTAAGGTTTCTAATAAATAATATGTAAAGGCAACTTTTGACCTTTCAATATGTATATTCCTGTTATACTTTATTTTGTGAAGCTAAACTTTAATTGGTGTTACAAAGTATAAAGAAGTAGGTTGTTGAATTGTTGTTTTATCATGTGACAACTTTTAATAAATGTACATAGTCAATAAATGAAAGTTAATTTGAAAAATAAAGTAAAGACAAGTCAAATGTGATAAATACAAAATTGAATGTTAAGTGTATATAGTGTCTGGATTGTAAACTGCCATCTTATCATGAGTTTCCTGTATACATCAAATACAAAATGTAGTTTTAAGATTATTTCTCCTGATTTATCATTGTAATATACATGTAAGGTACTGAGACCATATTTGACAATGTGATTACATGTTTCTAGAAAGGTGCACTATCTATGTAAACTGACACTTTTATACAACTTTTTTAAACATTTGAAGACTGCAGATTTTTTTTTTTGTCTAATTAATTTCTGTTGAGGACCTTCAAATTCAGCTTTTACAGCAAAAAATGATTCAACTATACAAGATCTACAAAAAATGCCAATACAACTAAAACCATGGAAGGACATAAATGGGAGTACTTGAATGACGATTTTTAAAAATTGTTTAGTATATTTTAACCAGCGTTTTGCATTTGCGCCAATCTGCATTTCATTTGCGCTGATTTTTTTTTTCATTTGCCCCGATTACAGGTGAAGAGATATAAGAAGATGTGGTATGAGACAACTCTTATTTTCATATATCATTAAAAACCTTTTTTCATAAGTTGTACAAATGTTATGAATTATCAATATTAACATGTTTAAAGTGATAGAGCATTGATCAGGGTTAATCTTTGTTGATTTAATTTATCACACAAATTTCTAGAAATTGATTTAAATGCATTTAAGAAATTACTGTCCTTTGGAAGTGTAGAAAACACTAGTTTTCTGCAGTCAACAATTAATTGGCTTTATGTTTCCCTATTTTGAAAATTTCTTTTCCGCTGATCAATCCCAATTTTATTGATTATAGCCTGTTTTAATGGGACATAAAAAGTCCTTCGGATCCCTTCCAGAAATGGACATCTAGTTAGAAAATGTTCAAGGTTTTCTAATGTTACAAATTTATTTTTCATTCATTTTTTGTACATAAATAAGGCTGTTAGTTTTCTCGTTTGAATTGTTTTACATTGTAATTTCGGGGACTTTTAAAGCTAACTATGCGGTATGGGCTTTGCCCATTGTTGTAGGCCGTATGGTGACCTATAGTTTTTAATTATGTGTCATTTTGGTCTCTTGTGGAGCGTTGTCTCATTGGCAAATATACCACATCTTCTTTTTTTATATAAACACAGTAAAAATTAGTCTAGTCAACTTTTGTCTTCTCATTGTAGAACCAGGAGTGATTGACTTTCAATGAATATTTTTTTCCAATTTTTGTGTGGATGAAAGAGAAAAATTTTAAAATTTCATTGGGACATTTTGGTTGAGTCATATATTAGTTCAGTTGTTGCCTAAGCAGAAAGTGTCGAACTATACATATTTCATATGAATGATCAATGCAAGTTTGACAACCTTGATGAGTAGAACATTGATTTAATAGAATGAGTGAAAAAAAAACAAATCCACTAATTATCTGAACACGTAAAATTTTGTAGTAGTTTAATGATCCCTTTAGTTTACTTGTTTACCAGATTTAAGATTGTTTTACACATTTATTAATAAAATGAAACTTCTATAGATGTACACTCAAATTGGATGTCAAACTAATACAATTTATATAAAAAAAAATATAAATCCATTCTTTCAAATTATTATCCTTGGCATTTGTCTCAGATGCATAAGTGGGTGTTTGAATTTCAGATGTCAAAACATTGAATAATTATTTTATTTACTTTAATTAAAAAATTGTAAGTTAAATAGATCTGCTCTCAATTTAATGTCAAACATTTACAATTAATAGATTTTTTTTTAGATCAATTCTTTCAAACCATGATCATAATTGTGCTTGCATCTGATTCTTTATTATTATTATTTTTTTTAATTTAAGGTGTCAAAACAATAATTATTTTATATACTTTATAATCTGTACAAGGTCTACATGACCTTCAGACGGGGCCGTCCTGACTTGTCATTATATCATGGATCTGTGACCAAAGTTTTGCTTTCCTCATTAAGTATTTATCTCAATTACTATAAAATCAATAGGTCAACTTTATGTGGTGTATGTCATGATTGTAATGTACAAATGTCAGACTCACAGGTTTCATTTGACATTGATTTCATTTTCATGGTGCATTGGTCAGTGTTAAGTTTTTGTTGGTTGATCTGTTTCTCTGATACTATTAGCAATAGAGCCACAATATTTGGTGTATGGAATGATTTTATATGTCTGTCTGGCATGTTTCATCTGACCTTGGCATCTTTTTTTCATGGGTCATTGGTATTTGGTGTATGGAATAATCATAAGATGTATATTTTTTATATTTTTGTCTGACAGGGTTCATCTGACCATGTTCTAATCATAAGGCAATGTCAAGTTTTCATTGTTATTCCATTTTTAGCTCACCTGGCCTAAAAGGCCATGTGAGCTTTTCTCATCACTTGGCGTCCGTCGTCGTCGTCGTCTGTCGTCGTTAACAATTTTTCAAACATCTTCTCCTCTGAAACTACTGAATGGATTTGAATGAAACTTAAAATGATTGTTCCTTAGATTATCCTGCACAAAGTGTGTGCTTCGATTTTTGATCCGTCAAAAAAAATGGCCCCCGTTACTTAAAATAGAACATAGGGGTCAAATGCAGTTTTTGGCTTATATCTCAAAAACGGAAGCATTTAGAGCAAATCTGACATGGGGTAAAAATGTTCATTAGGTCAAGATCTATCAGCCTAGAAATTTTCAGATGAATCAAACAAACCATTGTTGGGTTGCTGCCACTTAATTGGTAATTTTAAGGAAATTTTGCAGTTTTTGGTCATTATCTTGAATATTATTATAGATGAAGATAAACTGTAAACAGCAAAAATGATCAGCAAAGTAAGATCTACAAATAGGTTAATATGACCAAAATAGTCAATTGACCCCTTAAGGGGTAAATGTCCTTTAATGACAATTTTTCACAATTTGTTCATCATATTTGCTAACTTTAAAAAATCTTCTCCTCTGAAACCACTGAATGGATTTGGATGAAACTTAGCATGATAGTTCCTTAGATTATCCTGCACAAAGTGTGTGCTTCGATTTTTGATCCGTCAAAAAACATGGCCGCCCTTACTTTAAATAGAACATAGGGGTCAAATGCAGTTTTTGGCTTATATCTAAAAAACAAAAGCATTTAGAGCAAATCTGACATGGGTAAAAATGTTCATTAGGTCAAGATCTATCAGCCCTGAAATTTTCAGACGAATCAAACAAACCATTGTTGGGTTGATGTCACTTAATTGGTAATTTTAAGGAAATTTTGCAGTTTTTGGTCATTATCTTGAATATCATTATAGATAAAGATAAACTGTAAACAGCAAAAATGATCAGCAAAGTAAGATCTACAAATAAGTTAAATATGACCAAAATTGTCAATTGACCCCTTAAGGGGTTATTGTCCTTTAAAGGGAAACTTCGCAAAAAAATCAAAAATTGATATTATGTCCATTCTGTATAAAAATGCTCAAATTTATAGATATTAAAGTTTTATTCCGCTAAATAAGAGATCACCATCGATTTTAAATTTTGAGTATCAGTTCTCTGCTCTCCGCCATCTTGCCACCTTCTCCGATGAAAAATCCTGATATGTCTATAAACCACAAAGGAACAAAACTACAGTAAACGATGTAGTCGTAATTGCGTGTCGAAATCTTGTCAATTGTACGGTTGTTTTATCTGACTGACTAACTTGATACGGAAAATGGTCTTTAAATAACCATATAGTCTGTTATTTTTAAACTGTTAATATTGTAATTAGTTAAAAAGTCAAAGTTCAAATCATAAATAAGTGTTCCGTGTAAATTGTTTTCGAAAATCTAATTCGTTCATAATTCTTTCAAGTAATAAACTTTATTTAAATAAATTCGGATCTTCCCTCATCGGATCACCAGCATGGCTAAAGGTATTACTCCCAAAGGTATTGGAAGGGGTGTAAGGTGACACGTCCAGGTATTCAATCGATTTCCTGTCCGGCGGGCTTGCAAGTTCATGCATCGTTTCACTTCTGTAGGTATTGATCAGTGTACACGAGCGTTACTTATAACTTTCCATTTTGAACTATCAGGTGCATGTATAATATACATTTTTGTCTTGCGTGTCCGAAAGTGATATAATATACTAGTCATTACTGAACTCATACGCTTGTTTATAAATAACATTTCTGGTGTAAATAATATTATTTATAAAAAAAAAAATAATACAAAAAAAAAAATTGAAGAAATACAAATCTATTTACATATTTTTCCTAGGGTTAATTTGGGAAAATGTAATATATACTCGTTGTCAATAGTTTAGGACAGATTGGAACATACCAGAATTATTGATTTAAAAAAATGTGCGCACTTGTCGACGATTCGTGTATACATACGCCTGGGTAGAAAGTTACGGAACTATAGTCAGTAGCGCAATTTAAAATATGTATACATGTATACATTGAACATAAGAAAGAAACATACAT
Organism: Mytilus edulis; assembly: GCF_963676685.1. Lineage (NCBI taxonomy): Eukaryota > Metazoa > Mollusca > Bivalvia > Mytilida > Mytilidae > Mytilus > Mytilus edulis. The sequence goes on along the minus strand of NC_092344.1, from coordinate 114,231,542 downwards.
TTTGTGTAACTTGTGGTAAAAGTTTTGTAAATAGACTAGTCCACGTATGCCAACAGTATGTAATCAACGAATTCGATAGACTATTGTATACCAAAAGAAGAAGAAGAAAAAAAAGAAACAATTTGATTTAAATACAGGTCAATTTATAACTTGCTTTGGTTCATCGAAGTTAAGAACATAGTAAACTCACAGATTTATATATCAATTAGATTGTTCTCGAATAAAGGACGAAATTCGTCATCATCACAATTGTTCCAACATTCATGTAAAATATATGCAACTTGACGTACACTAATAATCCTCGAGGGATGTGAATATTTTCTAGGAAAACTATTGAGTATCAATTTCGGGATTTATTTTCTTTCTTGATATTCAATGACAGCAAGTTAAAGAATAAACTGCTTGTCGGATATTTGTCCGCTTTAGGGGTATTCTTGCAAGTTCAACAGACTTATAATAACATTCAAAAATAGGGAAAGATAACATTAAATTCGTCGTCTTTAATTTTAAACATCGTTGGTCAAATAGTTATTTAAGTATATATATACGTTGGGAGACGACGATTATTATAGTAGTCTCAGATTTTAATAAGGACGTTCCCGATTATGAATAAATTTGGTCGATGTTTTTCACACTTGAAAAGAATATCTATTCGTAATTTTTCGATTCCATTCCAATACAAAAGTATTTTTTCTTTATTCGTACATATTATATTCCGCTTCGGTAGAGTTATCTTCAGATAGTTTCATATATTAATTAATACATGGCTTTCAAAAGTCTAAATGTAAGTATTCTCGTACATTTTTTCGCCTAATAAAGACAAATAAAAATGATTTAGTAAAGCTATTTCTAATTTCTAAGTCCCCCTTTTTTATGAGACATAAATCAAGGACAAGACTTGTATATCATTTCATTCTGACATATGAATTAAGTTTCCCGTCTTTAACCGAAAATTGTGTATTTCTTAGTAAATTAACTTATTTGAATTCAAATAAATAATAGCACCAAATATAATTAAATAATTCCACGGCGACCAATTTTTATTTGTCACCAACTTGAATATGTATTTTTAATGTGTGTATTAAATGCTCCCACTGATCCGAATAGACAGTCACACCTGGCAAGGTGTGCCCTAGAGGCGTGGTTAAATACTGAAGTGCAAATAACAATTTACCTTTCAACAAGCCATCTACGAGTATTGCCACAGAACCGTGAATACACACATCGTATAAACCTAGTCATAGCAGAGATAGTAAAAGGTCAATAATAGTACACCAACATATTGGCTTGACAGATTATTGTACTTTAATTTGTTCACCTTATCAGTCCGAAAATGCATTTAATAAAAATAAATTTATAACTTTTTGTGTTGTCTACAAAAATAATTCGAATATATACGTTTAACATAGATAATTTATCTCACGAATGAGTACAATTGAACGTCTGTGCGTTTTATCTTCTTATTATCGGATGGTTATTAGATAAAGCATAAGTCATCGGCGCGCTTACGATTACGTTAAAATATGATTAAAAACCAAGACTTTTAATGATTGTATTTTAAATCCCGGCATGCAAAAATCAGGAGAAAACGTCACGACCTACAGGAAGTAGTTGATATTTTTTCATTAATTATTGAATTTCTCCTTTATTACTGCACATATAGCGATAAAACTTTGTGAATATATATATTATGTCATAATGAACATATTTAAACCATAAGTAAAAAATCGTGAATTTTCCCTTTAATGACAATTTTTTCACAATTTGTTCATCATATTTGCTAACTTTAAAAAATCTTCTCCTCTAAAACTACTCAACCAAATTCAACCAAACTTCATTGGAATGATCAGTAGGGTGTATAAAATAAAGTTTGTGTTTTATTTTCTATTTCGTCAAAAAACATGGCCGAAGGCATTGTTTACCAGGTGAGCAATTCAGGCTCTTGAGAGCCTCTTGTTCTGATACTATAAGCATTAGGTATGATATATTTGGTGTATTGAATGATTACATGGTGTTCATGTTGTCTGGTAGGGTTCATCTGACCTTGACCTCATTTTATTGAAAAATCATAATGGTAAATGTTCAATTTTTGTAAGAACTGTTTCTCAGATATTTTTAGCAATACTGCTAGTCTTATTTTATTTGATGTATGGAATGAAATTCATATTATAAGTAAAGTAGGCAAGACATTTCAGTGTGTTCACTCAGAAACTATAGTAGAGAAACTGTATTGTATAGCAAAAACAATTACTAGTGGCAGTAGTGCTCACGAAAAATAAAATGTATTTATGAAATTACAGTTGACCCCTTACCCTGTATTATGACATTAACACATATTTTTGTGGTTTTGCTGGAAACTATTGGAAATAAATTTATTGCATTGTATATAAATTAATGCAATAATGCTAGGCAAATGATACTGGTTTATCAGATAGATCTTCTATAGTAATTAGTATTGTGTATAATGGTCTTATAAAATCTAAATTGAGGGACAATTTTATCAGGAGGGGAACTTTTCAAAATAACACATATAAATTATAAACCTTATATAAGAACTTAGTTTTTATCAGGTTCTCTTCAAATTTGTATGGAGGTTTCCACTAATCAGAACCTCAGATAGGTGCCATATTAAAAAAAATCCTATATTGGGGACAATTTTATCGGGTCATGTGTTAAAAATATTCCATATAAATTCTTGTTGCTGGGATTGCAACTTCATTTATTTCATGGTTCTTGTTTTATTGTAAATTCTGAAATTTTGCATTCATTTTATTTTGCAATTATTGCACAATGGATAAAAACGTGAATTAATAATTGTGAATTCAAAAGGTTTTTTTTGTTGGCAAATCTATTCTATTTTTGCAATAAAACCATAGGCACTTGTTTCTATCCATGGGAAGGTCGACTATCCATATATATGGATTGTCGACTTTCCCATAAATAGAAACAAGTGATTGTAAATAAAACAATGCAAAAATTTTTGAATTTAGGGATTATAACAAGCTAACGTGATGAAATATACTGTGTATATACCCGGTAAATACATAATCTGTTAAACGATCATTCATTATATAATTTCAGATGGTAGAAGAAGACCACTCGAAGTTTAATGCTGCTGATGAGGACAAAGATGGAGCCCTTAATGAGAAAGAATATGTAGCATTTGAATTCCCTTATGACTTCAAACACATGCATGAAGTGGAAATGGACAGATCAATGAAAGATTATGATAAAAATGCTGATGGAACTATCTCATTACAAGAATTTCTTGGACAAGGTAATTTTATTGGTATTCAGACAAATATATTTTATATTATATTTTTCATAATAAAAAAAACCCAGTTTTGTGTGAGAAAACTGATTAAAATGAAGATTTCCTAAATAATGAAAAAATGACATGTTTTCCCCATATGACTACAGGTCAACACATAAACAAGGGCAGTTCATTCATAAAACTGAAATTTAAAAGTTGCCTTTTAAGAATTTTTAATAAGATGATATTTAATAATACACACTTTATAATTCAGAGGGTGCTGATGATCCAGAATGGGAAGCTACAGAAAAAGAAAGATTTACCGATTATGATAAAAATAATGATGGTAAATTAGATAGAGAAGAGATGAAACCCTGGATCTTACCTGATAATATGGAAACCGCTACAGAGGAATCAGACCATTTAATCGGCAGAGCTGATGATGATAAAGATGGAAAACTATCAGAAAAAGAAATTGTTGATCATAGCGAAGACTTTGTAGGCAGTCAAGCAACAAACTATGGTGCATTCCTCCCACATGAAGAATTGTAACCTTGGTCTCTATAGAACTACTTCATAATTTGTGAACATGATGCAATGAGTAAAAGTTGTTGAACGTAGATTTTTATTTTTTTCCCTTTGATATTTGGGGGGATAGGATTACATTTTTCAGATACTATCCCATGTATATTTTTGACAAGATTGTAGTGCTATTCATTATTTTGAAACCTTTAGAAGTCTTTAATATTTTTTGGAAATTTGTAATTGCGATTATTTTGTACATGTCAGGAAAGTGTAGTGATATAAATACAATTTTACCTTATTGTATCATGTTCTATATTTTTTCATTGCATTTCTTTGTTACATTTGTTTTGTTAGTGTTTCAAAAATATTCCATTATTCAATTTTTCAGGTTTGTAGTTCATGGAATTTGAATCTTATTATTATAACAAAAGTTGTGTTTGTTTTAGAGCTTTAATACACTGCTTTAATTTTTATCATAGTTTTTATAAGAATACTAGTATGGATTTTTCTGCTGAAAGTCTTAAATTTCAAACAATTTAAGGTGGTGGTTTTGAATAATTTGATACCATGTTATAACTTTGTTAGAATTTATAATGAACAAAATCGTGTTATGAGTGTGAACCTTTTATCATGTGCAATAAATTATAATACTCCAGTTCTATACAACTGTTAACACAATTGGGTGCTGATAATATTTTACATGTCATATTCATATCAGATTTATTTAAATGACAAACCTATAAAATCAGCCAAATTGAATGATATATAAGCCACACAAGGCAAGTCCACTTTTGACATGATCATAGTTAAAAAAGTCAGATTTCTCTATTTATCCTATTTAATTTTGAGGATAGGATGCTTATTCCTCTATTTACATTATGTTTATGGTATACACAATTGTTTTTCTCTGTACCGTTGTATTAAATGCATTGGCTGTATAAGAATAAAGATATATACAATATGTTTCTTGATTGAAAACAAACCCTGGTACCCCAAATTATTAGTTTGGGTTCCAATGTATCTCTGTTGCCAAATATTTTGTATGACACCTTCAGTTATTTCAACTTTAGTTTAAAATCATGAATTATAAATTTTCAAACAGCCTTGCCATATATATTGTGAGATTTATATGTTGTAGCGAATTATGACAGATTTGTGCAAGATATTTTATTTTTAAAAGGACCAAAGTTATATTTTATTGATGATATAAGATTTAGAATTTGATGTAGTTGTTATTAAACTTTAAGCTTATTAAAAGATTTATTTATGACTTTTGTTTTTATCATTTACTTACTTTTTGTTTTATCAGTTAATGTGTCTGTCATCTTTTTTGAACACTCGTACATCATTTTTTAGAGGCATGTTTTATTCAGCATAATTTAAGAATTCATTATCAAAATTGTTTCTTTTCATTGGTTAGCAATCACCTTGGTTGCTGTTACTTTGGGGGGAAATGGTGGAACAAAATGAATTATTTGTCATTAATAATATATTATACCAATCTTATAATAGATAACAAAAGGGATACTTCAGACTCATGACACCGTAATGAATAAAATTGTGTCAAGAGACTAATTGCTTTAGTTCTGATTTTTGTCTCGCTTGAAGGAGTCAAAAAGCGAGACATAGATATGATGTTTTCTGCTTTGGCAACAGCAGCAGCAGTGTCAACAATGTATTAGTTTGTGATTAGTTCTAGGATTGTGGTGGACCACAAGTTGTAGGTCAATGATATTTGGTATACATATGTAAAAGCATTGACACATCTCATTTCCATGGAGATTATTTGGCCCTTCCCCCTCAGCCATGGTCTATTGACTTACAAACTTTTGCTTATTTTACATGCATCAGTTTCTGATTAGGTCAGTGTATGGGGAACCATTAGTGGTAGGTCAATGGTATTTGGTATGCAGCTGTTTAAGCATCGACAAATCTCATTTCCATGGAGATTATTTGGCTCAGCCCCCTTAGTCATGGTCTATTGACTTTGAAAATTTTGCTTAGTTAACATGTATTAGTTTGTAATTAGGTCAGTGTATGGGGAATCATTAGTAGTAGACCAATGTTAATTGGTATTCAGTTTTACTAGCATTAGCACATCTCATTTCAATGGAGAGTATTTGGCCCCATCCTCTGTCATGGTCTATCGACGTTGAAACTTTTTCTTAGTTTGCATGTGTTAGTTCCTGATTAGATCAGTTTAAGATGATCTGCTTATGTTAAGTCAATGATGTTTGAAATTCAAATGTATTGGCATTTGCAAGTATCTTTTCCATAGAGATTATATAGCTCCATCCCTTCTTCATGGTTCATTGACTTTGAAAATTTTACATAGTTTACAAGATAATGTTTGTGTTTAGGTTTGTTTAAAGGGAACAACTTATAATCAGTCGATATTTGGTATGCAGTTGTATTAGCATTTGCACATCTCATTCACATTAAGATGGTTCAGCGTTGTATTTCAGTTATGGTTCATTGGCTTTGAATATTAGTCTAACTTCTTAAATATTGCCATTTTAATTTCAACATTTACATAATAAAATAACAAATCTGGAAGACATATCTCTGTGATAACAGTTTATTTATCTGCAATTGGAAATCTTTTTCAAAAACCAATAAAAGAATATGAAAGAACAAATATCTGCTCATTGTTGAAGGCCATACATGTTTTAAATTTCTTTTGTCATTTGGTCTCTTGTGGAGAAATGTCTCGTTGGCAATCATACCACATCTTGTTTTTTTATATACTGTAAATTCAGAAATTATTGCGAGGTTTTTATTATTGCCAAAAAATGCGAGAGTTGGAAACAAGATAATTTAAACTCGCATTTTGAAATATTTTATATGAATTAAACCGGATTTTTATCAAAATCGCATTTAAGTCTAAAATGACAAAATCACAATAATAAATGCACACAATAATTTCTAAATTTACAGTATGACCAGAAGTCTTAATTGAACTACAAAAGTGTCAAGAACAATTGTTTAGTTCTTGTTTATCTTGCCTGTGTCCCACTCACAATCTTTTTTTAAAACTATTTTGTCATTTAATGAACTTGGAATTTAATTGGTCCTTCTGTCAGTCCTAAAATAATTTAAATAAATGATTATCCTTAAAATAAAGCTAAGTCTGCAAATATCTAAAAATACAATTTAACTCAAAATTCATATGATTTCACAATGTTTTATTTTATAAGCTTGGTAATAAAATTGAGAATGGAAATAGGGAATATGTCAAATAGACAACAACCTGACTAAAGAGCAGATAACAGCCGAAGGCTACCGATAAGTCTTCAACGCAGCGAGAAAATTCTGCACCCAAAGTTTGAATGTAGCACTTAGTTATACTATGAAGTTTTCCCTTAATACCTTTACTTGATCTTGAATGCAAATTATTTTGACCAATTTAAGAAAAACTATACAAATCCTTGATGAGAGGAAGTAATGTTTCCTATGGGTACATTGCAGGTCATATTTTCATATTTTTTTACTACCCTTAATGGAGAAAAATGCATGTAAAATTACCAAAAGTATTTTGGTCCTATTAGACAATAGCATTTAACATTAGTTTTTCAATGGTTTTGGTTTGTTGATTCTAACTTCAATACTAGTACCGGTATATATATAGGATTCCAACATAAGTTTGATATATTGTCAGGTAAAATGGGAGGAAGATTCCTATTGATTTGGAGTTGACTAAGTTTGAGGTCATGGTTATTTTATAGACAAAAATTTTCATTTAGCTAAAAAGTGAGTTTTCAAATGCAAAACCAAATATTTCATATCTGATTGGAACTTACATGGAGTTTTGTCCCTGACCAAGTTATAGTGAGTAATAATACACAAAATTTGTGCAGGAAAGGGTTTTTCAGTGCTATATCAAATGCTTATATATATGAAATTTCAACCTTACTTTGATATTTTACACTTATACAGAAAAAAGGTCCCTATTGATTTTGAGTTCACTATATCTAAGGTCAAAGTTTGGCATGGATGCTAAAAAAAAAAGACTCCACATTTTTATTTTGACAGTTTGCCGAAAAACTAGTTTCTGCACAGTAAATCACAATTATCCTTTTTATTATTTAATTGTAATCTAACATAGATATGTGGTAACTTAAAATGAGAGGAAGACTTTAAGATTTTGAGGCCATTTCATCTGAAAATAGTCAGTTACAAAAATACATTTTTGCTAGGAAAGAGTTTTCTAGATGCTAGGTCAAATACTATACATGTATATGGAATGTCAACTTGCATAAATATATCAGTGGCTGTTCCAGAAGCAAGGGGGTGGGGGTTGGAACCCCCCTTTTTTTATTGACGATCAATGCATTTGAAAGGGGACATAAAGTTGGAACCAGCATCCCCACCCCCTTTATCCTGGGTTGGGAACCCTTTTTAAAAATAGCTGAATAGAATGATTACTCAGGAGAAAGAGATCACTATTCTGATTTTGAGATCATTGTATAAGGTCAAGGTAATACAATGTAGTTACAAAAAAAAAAAAATTTGTGTCTGGATATTTCTGAATACAAAGGTCATCCTAAAAACCAGATAAAAAAAATTACCTGAAAAGAAAGGTGACACATGAATTAATGTCCAAAAACCCTTTGTTTTGATGATCAATGCTTAATTGTCTGTTAGTAAAAGGAAAATTTACCACATACTCATAGACTAGATTCTGTATTTTTCAAAGTTTATACTTTTAATTTATATTTACTCATAAGTATACTGCATCTTTTATTTGCCCAAATGATGACTTTCAATTTCTCAAGAAATTATAGCAGCAATTAATGATGAACCTTTATAGTATCATTTATTCAATATTAATTTGTTTTTTTTTATAATAATATGTGGGATAAAAAACATATACAGCCTTTTTATCTTTACTAATTAGCGATAAAGAAAAATTGTTTACTACCCGGTAGTTAAAGGTTAATTGGATCAGACACTTAAAGTAAACACAAAAAGAGCGTGCTATGTCAACTTTTCAATTTCTGTACATCTTCAAAACAACCTTGGACACAATTTCTTCAATAATAAAATTGATCTTACTTATTGCTTAACCTTAATGCAGTGTTTATTAATTTGTTAAGTTGATAATGTTAAAGTATCTGAGAAACTAAATTAGACCTTGATTTTTTTTCATAGATTCAAGTAAAAACCATATGTATATGTGTTACAGGAAATATTTGTCAAACCTATTTATATCTCTATGAATTAGTATTATAATGAAGAAAGAGAGACAAAAAATACCAAAGGAACATTCCAACACATGTGACATGTCCAAAAACTAAACTGTCAACTCAATTAAAAACCAGGTGCTCCGCAGGGCGCAGCTTTATACGACCGCAGAGGTCGAATCCTGAACAGTTGGGGCAAGTATGGACACAACATTCAAGCTTGATATAGCTCTAAATTTGGAAGGTGATCTAATTTTTGACATAATATGAGTTTCTGACAACAAAAAAATGTCAAGATCTTACAATCTATTGCGCAATATTGTGCAATTAAAGATTTCTTCTTCAAACTTTTCAAAAATTTGGAATTTGAGAAATTTGTGAAAAAAAATTGAAAACTGCTAGGCCCTTTTTTTTGCAATTAGTCCAAAATCTGACATTTCTGTATACATAATTTACAAGAAGTGTAAGGGAGGTAAATCAGAACATACCCAACATTGTATGTTTTAAAAATGTTTTTGAGTTGCTTCCCTTACACTGCTTTTAAATTGTCTTAATTGTCCATTGACCAGAAAAACCTAGTTTTTGTCGAGCCTGCAACTTTTGTTGCAGAAAGCTCGACATAGGGATAGTGATCCAGCGGCGTTAGCTCACTTCTTAAAAGCTTTATATTTTAGAAGGTGGAAGACCTGGATGCTTCATACTTTGTATATAGATGCTTCATGTTACGAAGTTTCCGTCAGTCACATGTCCAATGTCCTTGACCTCATTTTCATGGTTCAGTGACCACTTGAAAAAAAAGTTCAAATTTTTTGTAATGTTGAATTCTCTCTTATTATAAGTAATAGGATAACTATATTTAATATGTGCGTACCTTGCAAGGTCCTCGTGTCTGTCAGACAGTTTTCACTTGACATCGACCTCATTTCATGGATCAGTGAACAAGGTTAAGTTTTGGTGGTCAAGTCCATATCTCAGATACTATAAACAATAGGGCTAGTATATTCAGTGTATGGAAGGACTGTAAGGTGTACATGTCCAACTGGCAGGTGTCATCTGACCTTGACCTCATTTTCATGGTTCAGTGGTTATAGTTAAATTTTTGTGTTTTGGTCTGTTTTTCTCATACCATATGCAATAGGTTTACTATATTTGTTGTATGGAATGATTGTTAAGTGTACATGTCTAGCGGGCAGATGTCATGTGACCTTGACCTCATTTTCATGGTTCAGTGGTCAAAGTTAAGTTTTTGAGTTTTGGTCTTTTTATCTAATGCTATATGCCATAGGTCAACTATATTTGGTTTATGGAAATATTTTATGATCTTTATGTCAGTAGAGCAGGTTTTATTTAACCGTGACCTCATTTTCACGGTTCATTGCACAGTGTTAAGTTTTTGTGTTTTGGTCTATTTTTCTTAAACTATAAGTAAGTAATGTGTCAACCATATATGTTGTATAGAAGCATTGTTAGCTGTACCTGTCTGCCTGGCATGGTTCATCTGACCTGGACCTCTTTTTCAAGGTTCATTGGTCTTTGTTTAGTTATCTTGGTTAATGTTAAGTTTATGTGACAGTTGTAATAAAGCTTAGCTTTATACTTAGGACTATCAACATAATATCAATGATTAGTATAGAAGGCGAGACATTTCAGCGTGTGCACTCTTGTTCCCTTTTTGGCCCTTTTGCCCCTATTTCTAAAAAATGTTGAGTGATAACCCTGAAAGTCAATACTAACCATCCCTTCATATATGGAAACTAGTGGTATAATTTCAAAGAGATTTATACACTTAAACACAAGTTATTGTTTGAAAACTACAAAAATGCTTATTTTGGGCCCCCTTTTTTGCCCCTTATTCCTAAACTATTGGGACCATAACCCCTAAAATCATTCCCAACCTTCCTTTAGTGGTATTGAAACTTCTGGTAAAATGTATAAAGATTCATTCACTAAAACAAAAGTTATTGTCCAGAAACAAAATGCGTCTTCGGACGAGGACGCAGACGACATGATACCATTATACGACGCAAATATTTTTTTTGCAGTCTTATAAAAAGTCCAACAAACAAACATCAGTACACAAAGTGAAAGCTATAAATATTTTTGTATAAAAAAATATGATAGGGTATGTAGTTTTGCTATTCAAAATATATGACAACCATTTTCTTAGACTGACAAATGTCTGCTTGATATCTTCTTCCCCTTTCTTTTGAAAAATTTAATGATATAGGTCAACAAATTGTTGTAGTCCTTTCTTTTGTTTTTTTCACATGATTGTGTCAGTCTCTCCTGGACTTATGACTTTTGATTATCCCTTTGGAATATTCTGTCTCTTGTATTATTTTTGCAAGAATCAGTTATTAGTATGTAGATCCTTTTAAAGACATTAAAAAACATTGACAAAAATCAAATAAAACTTTATATCCAAGATGTAATATTTCCAAATTTCTTCTCTGGAGAGTCTTTTGTTTATAAAAAGCTTGTCAAAATTTCATTAAATTCAGTGAAGGTTTGATAAAGTTGTTGATGAATGAAAAACTTTAACCATAGACTGACACTATATGTTAACTGTAAAAAGAAACTATGTTAATTAATCAATTACATTTTGAACACGAATTTATGTCCAAAGTACACGGATCCCCCACTCACGATAATTTTTTATGTTCATTGGACCCTGAAATTTGGCATTTAAATTAGAAAGATCATATCATAGGGAACATATGTACTGAGTTTCAAGATTGGATGATGAAAAGAGCATTATAGGAAAGTTGTTTAAGTTCAATCCCTTTGTTTGTTTTTACCTTTTAAAGCAAGACAATCATAAGAATCTGAGATGTTCCTTTATGTTTAGAATAAAACGGTTGACGTGAGGGCATGGCCCTGAGCCAATGGTATAAGTCTACAGATTGCTTGAAAGCAATCATATCCCAAAAACTACCTTGACTAATCATAGGGATTTTAACGTTAACCTGAAGTAGGACAGACGGACCCACAGACCAGAAAACATTATGCTCCTCTTCTTTAGTAGGTGGGGCATAAAAATACTGAACTCCAATAAAAATTCAAAATGAAAAATCCCTTATCAAATGGCAATATCAAAAACTCAAACATATCAAACGAATGGAAAACAACTTTTATATTCCTGACTTGATGTAGTCAAATTGCAAATTGACAGTAAACTGGTTTTTCAGTATTTTGTGAGGAACTTTCAGGCTTATTTTAACTGCAACATTTTATTCACATTTTCCAATCTATCAAGGACTACAAGTACTAAACGGCAAAAATTGAAAACGTCAATATCAAACTTGACCACCATTTTGTCTCAGAAAAAGCGAATTGAAATTTTAAGAGCATTGGCTTAACAGTTAATAAGTAATTGCACATATCATTTTGTTACCAGTAACAGTATACTGTGGATTCATAATTATTTGTTGAAATACCAATTTTAGTGGATTTCGTGGGTACAGGAAAATCATGAATTTAAGTATTTAGCGAATTACAAATTTTCTATAGGAATGTATGCAGACTAGAAAATCCATGAAATTAAATATCCATGAAAATGCAAGTTTTCCTCAATCAAATAAATTAGAACCCAGACAAATAAATGAATCCACAGTATTAATCATTTAAGGAGGCTCGAGGGTATAAAAATTTCAGAAAAAAATTAAACATTTGTTTTTCATTACAAATTTTATTCATTACCTTTTGTAATATATGGTACAAAAATCATTCAAAACAATCAATTCGTGTTGGCCCCAGATGACTTTAAAAATGTATACATCATTGAAAAAGTTTCAAATTATCTCCCTTTGGTGGAAAAATGCCATGTTTTGGCTTTAAAATTGAAATATCTTTTTTAACTCATCGGTGACCTATATTTTTTAATATAATTTCCATATAAGCTGTACTTTAACTAAATAATTGTAAAATTTGAGCGATTTCTGTAATAAATTTCTTTTTTTATTTCGATATTACCTTTTTTTCTCCAATTACTTCAACAGAAAAAAAAACCTTTACAAAAATGTATGCTTCTTTCGAGGGCAGATTGTGAGCGCAAATGAACGGTGACCCCACTTTTTTATTTTGTTTTTCTATTAACTATAAGATCAAGTTCATTTATAGAAAAATATAGAGAAATCCTATATAAATGATTTAGACCCGCGAACCCCCTTAAAAGGTTTGATGTAGTAGTAATTTCAAGGACAATATAAACTGTTATTTCTCAAAAGATCAAGTACCATTCCCTGAGTGACAGTTGAAGTGATAAATAAATCATCAATTATAAATTGACCTCCATTTTTTCATCAGTAACAACATATTATCATTTGTAAACCATTGGAAGAAGAGATCATAAGCAATTATAAAACAGAACAGCTCAAAGTACTATTTTCAGATATAATAAGAAGGACCTAAACAGTAAAAGTGAAAATTGTCAATAATGAACTTGATCTCCATTTTATCATTATTATTATGAGGTGAGAGTTTTTTGTTCCGTGACTTTGAGATGAAGAACAGCAATAAAAGGGTTATTTTTTATTTCCTTGTGCATGTACTGATTTTGTGTCATGTATGGATACCCCATAACCTTTGTTATTCTATTATATAGTACAAGATCTAGAATAATCACATAAATATCAAAATAAATTTATTACACATTAATTTTATAAACATAACAAATATACATTCTTAGTCACAATATTTAATGCATGTTTCTGTAGTTATGGAACTTATTACTAATTTAATACTTTTTAATCCACTTCAATCAAGAAGTTCAATATTTTAAAATCTGCCTGTACATTATATAGATGGGTATATAATAATTGCTTTTTACAAATTCTCCCAGGATGTGCATTTCTCATCTATCGATATTGATAAGAGAAGTACTTTTGTTAAACCTTGATTGGCAAACTTCTTGAAGATATCATATTCAAGGCACATGCTTTATAACACTCATGTTCACTTGTCAGGATTTCAGTCCAATGTCCAAATGAAGTGTTGTCTTGAAAATCCAACTGACCTCCTAACCTTTGCAGGACTGTAGAACTTTCTGTAAAAGAGTAATTAATTGAAATATTGTCAAATTTTATTTTGATTTAGTATTTGACTAAAGAAGGTTCAAATGTTAAAAGAAAGTTAAAAATAATAAAAGTACAGAGTTCCTATGTCCCCTGTAAGCACATATATATGGTATGTCTATTTTTCTAAGGGGTATAACTCGTTAAAAGATATTTGATGGGAAAATTATTTTCATAACAATCTGAGAAATTGCTGATATAAACCTACAAAAAAAAAAGTTTCATAAATATTTGGCAAGAATTTATAAGAGAGCACTTAAAAGACAATTTTCCATGTTTCCAAGGGACATGGATTTTTGAAAACTTAAAAATAATTCATCTACACTGATTTTTTAACTTGTCTGAAATATTGGTGATATTATAAACCTATGATTTAAGTTTTATAAAAATCTGGCAACAATTGGACATGAGAGAGCGCTAATAAGACCAGGATGGTCACCAAGTTTTCTAGGACAAAACGTTTATGTTATAGGACTGGATAAACCTTGGTTAGAACAAAACATCAAAGTATCATTATACGATGTATGATGGCATTAAATGTAATTTAAGGTATTTCTTTGCTATTCATATACTCATATGTAATTTTTACCTTCGATACTGCTCTTATATGATCATTATGTATAATATTCTTTTTTTCTTCTTTTGCTTTATTCTGAGCTTCAATGGATAATTTCTGCATTGCCAACAAATACTGTAACCATACCTGTAATAATATAATTACAACTGATTAGTATATCTGACATCAACACTGAATATCAAACCCACTAAAACATACAAAACTAGAGGCTTTAAAGAGCTTGTGTCTTTCACCCAAGTCTATGTGCATCTTTAACATTGTATACTTCTTATTAATTTTGCATCTATCATGTCTATCTACCGGTAATTTAATTTTTGCCCTAAAACACAAAAGATGGTAAAACTAGAGGCTCTAAAGAGCCTGTGTCGCTCACCTTGGTCTATGTGAATATTAAACAAAGAAAGCAGATGGATTCATGACAAAAAATTGTTTTGGTGATGGTGATGTGTTTGTACATCTTACTTTACTGAACATTCTTGCTGCTTACAATTATCTCTATCTATAATGAACTTGGCCTAGTACATGTAGCTTCACCCTTATCTGAAACAATGGTGTAACATCACAACATAAAAAGACATACTATAAAATATCAATTGAAATGGCTTAACTCAATCAAAAAACAAATTAACACAAGTGAATATACATTGAACGAATAAATTTGATCTACATGATCTATGATACAATGTAAATACCAAATTGATATTATAAGGGATAAATAAATATAGGCAGTGAGCCCGCACTAGTTAGTAGTATACTGCTGTGAGGGGGTCTCATTGGGGGGTTCTGATCCCGGATCCCACTTACTGTTTTGTCAGATTCCCATATCCCGTTAACACTATCATGACTATGTACGTAAGCAGTTCTCATTTTTTTGTAATTTCCCGTGTCCTACTAGATTTCATTTCCGTTTTCACGTGTCACGCTTACAAAAAAACGGCAATCCCGCGTCACGCTAAGACCCCAATGAAACCCACCTGTGAGATGTTAAACAATTTTAGAAACACAATAATAACCTTTCCGCCAAAGAATAATATACACAGGTAAATGAAAATAATTTTGTTGTGAGGTACATGAATACAGTTTAAACCGTGAATAGCAATATTTTTACAAAATAAATAATTTTGATGTTTGTGTACGAAGAAGTGAAAATTTATAGTCATACAAAACACTTATCAAAGCTGATATATAAAAAAAGTCGGAGATATACTCCTGAATAATTAAACATTAATTAATAATACATTTAAAAGAGCAAGTATTACAAATACATGTAGTATCAACAGGTCAAAACTTGCTAATCATTTCTTTTATCATTGTTTATTTAACCCTCTTGCTGCCAGTTTTTTTCAAGGTTGCATTTCGTGTGCCAGAAAATATGACAGCTTGACGTCTGTGATGTCACATGCCTAACAATGATGTCATTCAATTTTTGACGTCATCCCATAACAATGCATACATGTATAAATGGCAGTTACATTTGGGACCCATTATTTAAGAAAAATATAACACTGTTTAATCTTCGAACTTTTAATTCGCCTTTTCAGAATCTAAAGGACTATGGATAATCTCATTGTTCATACATTGTTCACCAAAATGAAAATAATGTTACATCATTGGCTCAATTTCCATTGCTAGAACGTTTTAAACCAATCACAACATTTTGGTGTAAGCTTTGCACAATATTACCCAGAATGCATGAGCACAGGAGGTTGAAATCCTATCAATGAGGGTCTATAAATATGTCAACTCGACTATCACAGTAGAGCTTCTCTCGTAGAGAGAGATTCTGAAACGGTGAATTGAAAGAGATACAGCAAAGTGGGTCTCATTGGGGTTCTACATCTACATCGTACGATGATCCATCAGCACATTGATGACTATACGTCGGCGCATCACAAAATTTGAAACGTGAAAGTCTAATAATAATTAAGCATGAAATCCAGAGTTCGCGAAAAGTGTCAGTCCTCAGGATTTCACCACCAAAATTTTGCACAGGACTGACACAATTTTAGTATTTTTCAATAGAATTTATAGTGAGGACCAGCAGATTTTCTTCAAGGACCACCAGAAGAAAAAAGATTTCGCGAACTCTAGAAATCAGGAAAGAAAGACCTGCGGGACACGGGAAATTACATGAGCTATTATGGCAACCAGAAGCAGGATACAGTATTTTCACTAAACAATAAGTTGGAACTGGGATCAGACCTCCACTCCCCCACCCCCCCCCCCCCCCCAAAAAAAAAACACCAATGAGACCCACAGCAAATATGAGAAGCTTGCATAAATTGAAACATGAACATGTGGGTCCCTCTGGCAGCAAGAGAGTTAAAGTTTCTATCTTTTTAGTTTCAAGACAATCATGACAATAGGTAAAATACTCAGAAAGATAGGCCTACAAATAAGTTCTGGAGAGCATATAAAACCGTATTATTCCTACCAATGTTAACACTTTCTTCTGTTTTACTTTTGTTTTCTTTATTTGTCTGTGAAGAGCAGAGTTCAGCTTTGTTTTCTGAAATTTTGGTGTAGTTGTAGTCATATTTTTGTCTTTGTTATCTTTTCCACTTTAAATTTGAAACCGGAAAAAACAATATGCGGGAAAATTTATAAAAAACGGTACCGAGGTAGGCGATTTCCATTCCCGGAATTATTGTTGCATAAACATTGTTTTCGAGCTTCTCTATGTTCGAGGTTAAAATTGACCCTAAAGTCCTCACGTTCTAATTCCGAACATCCGCGTGTTTGAAGTTTCCGGTCTACTAAATAGGTAGTACTAATAGACTAAACATTTTGTAATATGTATAACATGTGATTTTGAAAGAAAACTAAACGAATGGCATTATGAATTTGTGAATAGATAGGTAAGCTTATATTGGATACATGTAGATATATTGATGAGGATTCAGGAATGATTTGTGAGTAACACTAACAGAACATCGTTTTAACACAAGGATTTGTATACAAATATTACCTATGGTTTAACAAACCCTTAAAACGACTATCCCATGTTCAATAACAATGTTTAAAATTATTAACTTTTTAGTTATATGTTTATTTGCATCAAATTTTCCTAAAGAATTATTAAGGTTTTTTAAAAACAAAAACAAATAACTGATATGGTCTGATATATATATTATATAAAACTCCTATAGATTATTTTATGATTCTGTAAAACCTGGGAATAGGAATTATAATTTATCTCGTACCAATGCCCACTGCAAACTTGTACCTATGTCACCTTGTACCACTGCTAACTTGTACCATTGGAAACTTGACCAACTTATTTAAGGCCAAATAAAAAAGTATGTGTGGTTCCAGTTACGTCTGAAAAAAAGTTAGGGTAGGTAGGTAGGGAATTTTTTTTATTTTATGTTTTTTTTTACATTGAGTCTATGGGAGCAACATTCTGACTTTAACAGTGCTTGATGAAAAATGACAATAAAATCTTTAGGGTAGGCTATTTTTAAGCCGAAAAAAGTAGGGACGGTAGGGTTACTGGAACCACATATATATTTTTATTTGGCCTAAGGTTAAAAAATTACACTTTGACAAAAATGGCTGTGTTTGAGTACTCATGAAATTTTTCTCAGTATAGACAATATGGTGTAATTTGATAAGTTTTAAAGCCTGGCAGCACCTAGATATATACAAGATGTTTTTATTTTGTGTTTTAAAAAATATAAATAAAATTTGTGGGTTTATCTAAACATTTAGTTTCCTTGCTGCAGGTGGTGTAAAAATAAACACAGCTGTCTGGTAAAATCTTTGCGATTATCCCCCCCTCAGCATGCTCAGGTAATGATTGTATTATATCATATTGATTGAAATAGACAATACAGTCATTCCCAAAAAATGGGTACAATTACAAAATTTCAGTGTCGCCGGCAAATAACCACAAAATGCAAGCTTAACATATGTCACAGATAATCTTTTTCGTGTTCTAAGTGATTAATATGTATGCTAAAATAAAATTATATTCTTTTGTGATGTATATCGTAAATATATTTGTGTGATTTTCTATTCAATATACGGAAATCACACGAATTCCGAATGTCGCCAAGAAAAACTCCAAATATCGGTGTGAATAAAAATACTTTATTTCATCTAAATCATGATTAGATTTGCTTTTTTTATTTGACACTGTATTGATTTTTATCCACAAAAATATTTTAGAATCAAAAGTTATAATATACACTTTGATTTACCCATTAAACCAATGTCGCCGATAAACGTATAACCTACCGTAACGTATCTTTAGGTACAGTCAAAACATATTTATATGATTGGAAATCATGCCCAAAGTGACTTTAAGCAAAGTTGATACATCAAATTTTAAAATCCTGCCTTTAACTTTTATTGCAATGAAACGAAAAATTAAAAAAAATCTTCTCTTTCTCTTTTTTTCGATTATCGCATATAAGAATCCAACCTACGTAACGCGTATTTTGGAACGCACTAACCAAGAACAAATCAAAATGATGCTTATTTCATTGAAAGCATCCATAAAGCTTCTCAATAATCAGTTTTGAGAAAGCAACTCAACAATATTGTTACATATTTCCATGTATAATGTAAATAAAACTAACCTCCGTTTAAATAACCTCCCTGACGCAGTTATTTACAGCTAAGTTGTCAGACTTTTCTATCAGTATCAGGGGCTGCCGACACTGCCGAAAGTCATTTTTTTTTAGCAGACATCATTTATTATAAAGAAAACAGACAAACAAAATACAGATTTTAAGAAAAAAATGTTGTTTTGAGAAAGGTAGGTTAACTTGTTTTTTCCCTATTAAGTGAGCAACATTATAACGTTTAATAAACGTTATATCAGCCATTTTCTTAGATTTAAAATAGTCTACAACACAACTTGTGTAATTACGACGACAATCATAACTTTAACTGCGGTTTATGGCAAACATTTTCAAGATTATTTAGGACTTATCAATGTAACGGAGGTTATGCAAATAAAAAAAATCTAAAGATGCATGTAAACACGATCATACCAATTGAAATTCTTGTACATTGTTATAGATACCAAATCAGTTCATCAATTATCACTAATAAAAATCAAAAGGTGATGTCAATCATAGACGACATCATTGATTTAAGTAACGGAGGATAGAAATTTAAGGAAAAAAAGTTTTTTTTCTCTAACAGGACTTTACTCTTTTTAGATAACGATTTACTAAGAAAAATGTTTAATTCTGTTGTCTTGTTAGTCATTTAATTCTAATATTTACATTCATTTATATGTTTGCTGTTGGTAAGAACTGGAATTGTCCGTTATGGAGGTTTTAAATGTCGTTACGGAGGATAGAAATTTTCGAAATGAAACTATTTTGACTCCAAAACTTCATAGTTGAGTATAATACATGCATTATGGTGTGAAGGAAAATGACATTATCTGTATAGAGCTAATCAAATTAAGTTGAACAGTATTCGGTTTAGGTAAAACATATTTTTGAGTGAAATTTTATGAATCGTTACGGAGATTTTGACAAGAACAAGTCCATTTGACTTAAAGAAACATATAACTTGATAGAAAACAGTTTTTTAGTTTGTAATGTCAATAAATTGTTTAGAAAAGCTAGCATTAAAGAGTTAAGTGTTACTATGTATCAGCATTCAGATAATGGTTTGATATCAACCTCCGTAACAAAGATGGGGGTGTGGATTAATACAAGCATAAAAAATACATACAAGTGATTCAAAACATAAATAATAGGGTTTTTCCTGGAAAGCTGTATTATAAAACTAAAATATTATATAGCATAACATTTCATTAGTTTAAATTTATTACTAAATAGGTTGTGAAAACTACTTATTTGAATTATTTTTTAAACACTATATTAATTCAGACCTTAAAATTGGTATTTGCTTTCAATATATACAGAATAATACGTATAAATCAGTTTGCTATGGTGGTAAATGTAACCCATTTCACATGAGCCTGGATTTAAATCTTGTGTTTTTCTCTAATGCAATTTTTAAGATGACTTTATACAACACTAACCTCCGATACGTTCATACTTACCTTGTCTTACAAAAAATGCTAAAACTAGAAAACAACTAAAATGGTGTAAGTAAAAATTAAAAAAATGACAAACTAGATATAGACAAAGAAGAAAACAACACTCTCTCTCTGCTCAGTTGAAATTTATTTTTTAACAGTGTCTACATTCGAATTGTACCCATTTTTTGGGAATGACTGAATAGAGGGTCAATAAAAAATCAACACAACAAAGGTGAATTAAATAGTGTAAATGAATGGACTGTATCAAATGAAACTAATGTTTTTGTTTATTTTTAACACCATTTCTGTGGCAAGGAAAGAAAATGTTCATTAAAATCCACAAGGATTTTTAACCTTTTAAAACATTAAATGGATGCATGGCAATATTTATTTATCTAAGAGCTGCCAGGCTTTAAAACTTTTAAAATTGTACAATTTGTCTGTACTTGGAGAGCATTTTATGGTGTTGTAACACAGCCATTTTTGTTAACATGGTTAAATTAAAGTGTATTATTGATAAACATTAATAATATGAGGCAGGCATAACCTGTGAATGGGGACGAAGTCTGTATGTATTATTTTTTAAATTCAATCACGTTGATTAAAGAAACCGAAATACCGTACGTAACGTTCCCGATTTTGATTCTGTTGTTAGGGAATTAGCTGTGACGTTTTTTAAGTAATGACGTCATATTCGATGTAAACAAAAGAAACGCTTTCATCAGGTAACGTTTTTTCATATCAAACAATTATTAAAATTGAATTTGTATTGAGATCCAATCTTATATTTTACCAGACTAATAAATATAAATTTTTTCAAAGTCTCATGCAAACAAGACAGATATCTGCGCAAAAGCGGAACAAACCGGAAACGGGAAGTAGATCTGAAAAAAAAAGTTAACGATTTTGAGTTCATTTTTTTTTTATTGCTTTTTCTACCGTAATTGGGGACTTCGTCCCCATATTAAATACATTCAAATGGTGTTTAATTGCGAGTCAGATGAAGAAAACTGTAACAGATTGGCTTTGTTGTCTCCCTTGAACAATTCCATCATTTAACTGTTACTGATAAATGTTTCATTAAATGTTTAATCATTAGACATAAGTTAAATTATAACGATTTTGGTTTATATAATAAAAATTTGTTTATTAAAGAAATGTATTTATTTAGAAAAAATTCTTCTTTTGTTTAATATATATTTTTGGAAGGACCAAAGGCTAGAAGAAGCTGTGATCTGCATCCCCATATTCCCAGCAGGAAAATCAATGAATATCTTTATAAACAATAGCATAAAACATTCATATTATTGTATACCCATTTTAATGGTACAAGTTTGCAGTGGAACAAGTAAATATTATTATGAGTTAAGTTTGCAATGGTACAATGTACATGTTGACTTGCTACATGTACATGTAGCTAAGAAAAGTATACAAAAGATATTATTTCCCAAGTACATTTTAGAACTTGAGAAAAGACTTTTAAAATCTTTGTTGTCGATCTAGCAGATATGGTACTGGTCTTCATCCATACAAAAAGTCTATCCAACTAGTACTAAAGTTAGTAGTATGGTACTGTTCTTCATCCATCAAAAAGTCTATCCAACTAGTACTAAAGTTAGTAGTATGGTACTGGTCTTCATCCATCAAAAAGTCTATCCAACTAGTACTAAAGTTAGTAGTATGGTACTGTTCTTCATCCATCAAAAAGTCTATCCAACTAGTACTAAAGTTAGTAGTATGGTACTGTTCTTCATCCATCAAAAAGTCTATCCAACTAGTACTTAAGTTAGTAGTATGGTACTGGTCTTCATCCATCAAAAAGTCTATCCAACTAGTACTAGAGTTAATAAAACAGTTGTAATTCTTCAGTATTGAATTCAAAGAAAACTTAATTTGATGTACTGTCACAAAATAAAAGTTTTTTCATAATATTAGATTCAAATGGATAAAGTATCATGAGTATTCTCATCTGAAATATTATTTACTAGAATAAATATTGCAGTACAAATGTATATGTTCCTAATATATATATAACCTAATAAATGGTATAGAATATTTGTTCCACCAGGAACAGATATTATGATATTGTTTATAACTAAGTTTCCAGTGGAACTTCTGGCGGAACAAATATATGTTGTCAGTACAATTACATGTTCATCATGTCTACATTTTTGTAAGTTTAATTTGGATTCCAAAAATTAACAAAAAGTTAAAAGTGTTAACATATTTAACGAAGACCAAAAGCTGAGAAAAGTGACTTTTTATACTTGACATAAAATTGAGAATGGAAATGGGGAATGTGTCAAAGCGACAACAACCCTACCATAGAGCAGACAACAGCCGAAGCCCACCAATGGGGCTTCAATGTAACGAGAAACTCCCGCACAAGGTATCGTTTCAGCTGGCAACTTAACAAATATGTATATACTAGTTCAGTGATAATGGACGTCATACATTCATACTAAACTCCAAATTATACACAAGAAACTAAAATTAGAAATCATGCAGACTAACAAAGGCAAGAGGCTCCTGACTTGGGACAGGCACAAAATTGCGGCGGGGTTAAACATGTTTTTTGGTATCTCAAGCCTCCCCTATACCTCTAGCCAATGTAGAAAAAACCAAACACACAACAATACGCACAGTAAAACTTAATTTAATAGAAGTCTGAGTCCATACTTTGAAGTTTCTATATACATGTATGTAAATTTTTTAGATGATCATAGAAATAAAACAATAACCAAAAGATGGGGTTCGGAACACAACTCAGAATACTCCTTTGGAAGAACTTTACAATAAGAAAAAGGCAGAAGGTAAGATTCTTTCCTTTATATATAAAGAATATATTTGAACAAAAACATATTTTGCATGAGAGGGGAAACAATTGGTATTATAAAGTTTACAGCTAAGTACAGGAACATAAATGTTTATCATATCAATACCATGTTTCCTTTAGTACAATTTCCCTCTAAATTTTTCTTATCAGAATGTTCAATCAATTTCATGAGAGGAAATTCAGGAGGAAGTTTACAGAAAAAATAACAGAAATACAATACATGTATTTATAATTTTAATTTTCTTCTTCACCAGAACTTCACATGTAATTCATTGTGCTTCAGTTATTGATCGACAATCCATATTATTCTACACACTAATAATATCTCCTACATTTTATAGATTAACTCCATATACAAATGTTATGCATAATACATGTACTCTCAGTTTTTTTCTTATATCATATTTTTTAATATATAAATGAGGAGATCAGTATGATTGCCAATGAGACAACTACATGTATCCACATTAGTGACCTACTAAAAGTTGAGGGTGTAAGCAATTATTATACTCACCATTAAACATTTAACAATGTTCGAAACTTAAATTAGTATAAAAGACTTATATTCTGTTTAACTCAAATTACATTCATATGCATATATACACCTAGCTATATATATATATATATACATATTTTGGCAGCTTGACTAATTAAATAGTCGGTTTTGGCAGATTATAGAGTCTTGGATCAGTTAAAATTGTATATGAACCAAAAATGTAAACTTATCATTTAACTTAATCAAATCAAATCAAATTATTTATTGGTGTAGAATCCAAGTTTTGCTTTGTAACCAAGACAAACATCTTAATATTAACACATATATATATACAAAATCCTAAGTTAACAAATGACTGGCTATTATTTCAACATGGAATTATTTTAAATTATGGAATTTGCATAATTTCTTGTGCTTGAAATTCCATGTTTATTCTGTATTGTTGATAATGTTTTGAGTGGTGCATAACAATTTCCATACCATACCTTTTGTATAGATAATGTTGTGCTATCTTCTTTGTAATAGAAAGTTAAAACCTTAAAAGCATGGAATTTATTAATAATTTCAATCACAAGAAATTTGGCAGATTCCATAATTTAAATAGTTCTAAGTTGAAATGATAGCCTGTTCAATATTAATACTATATACTGAATGCCAATGAAAACGCAACACTTGCTTTTTCAAAAATAAAATTTATATTAGAAATGATAATCTTTCAAAATATATTGTTCTTGAAAATTAACAATTTTAGCAATAGATCGATGTCAAACAAAAATGTTTCATTGTCATCTTTCGGGCAAAATTGGTAAACGAAACTTCCAATGTCGAATCATCAACTCACAGTCCTAACAAAAGATGTGACAACCCCGTGGTGCAGCACAATCTCGACAGCGCCGTGGAAATGATCATCCTGGAAGTTTAATGTGATCCCGAGGAATGTTATTCCACTTGTCCCGCAAAGCAAACTCAAGCTGATTTTATGATATTGGTGGTGGTTTTCATCGTCTCAACCATGTCAAATCTGATGCAAAATTTGCTCGATCGGGCCAAAATCCGGCGAAAAGCATGACTATTGGCCAAGGCGGGAGCCAAATGTCTATGTAACCACCACTGACGGTATTTGGTACATAATGAATGATTTTTGATCTACAGAATTCGATGTTTACGACAGACGGCCGTTTAGATGTCACTACGGGAAGACTGGGGTGCTCTTTAACAATTTCTGCGCAAATGGTGCTTTACTGAAATTGCTCCAAAGGTTCTACCGTGACCACCATTGAACTCTCATGACCTTTGGACAGCCATCAGAGTCGATATCGGATATGTTAAAGACCAAATGTAACGGTCTTGCTGAGCGTTTCTTGCTTTTTGTACCCCGGGTTGTGGCTTATCATTAAATGATCAATTTTGGTTGAAGTTGTGGATGATTTGGGTTATTGTAGAGGCTACGACTTCAGTCTTCTCGTAATTGAATGCTGTGAAGGGCTTCATTGGATCATGCCCAAAACTGCATGTCGCTGGTTCTCATAAAGTCCTGGCATTTACTCAGATGTTTATTGCAGTTTCTTTACAATAAGGGCGGGAAAATTCATGACATTAGCCAAGCTTTAAATTACAAAATTGTGAAAATGGTGCGTATGTTGAAAAGCGGTGAACTCGGTTTATGTCCATTCAAAATAACCCTTACTTCGCATTTCTTCCAAAAATCACTCAACCGTAAAGTTGTCGACAATTGTATTAAAAGTCATTTTCAACCAACTATGCAAAGTTCTAATATAAATAAAATAAAAATTATAAGATTTTTTTGAAAAACAAAAGTGTTGCGTTTTCATTGGCACTCAGTATAACTTATAAGTAGTATACATGTATGATGTATATAGATATTTGGAGGAGGACCAAGTTTACAATTTTTGAAAATTTGAAAATGAGACAATATTTTTGATGAGATTGTTATAAAACATGTAAAATATAACAAAACAAATATCATAAATAATATAATGTAGTAAGAAAATAATCACAAATTTGTAAAAAGCAATGTAGTTTCTTTTCGGCTAGATCATTTGTTAAACTTGATCAACGCATTTTTCAATCCAATTGTACTACATTGTAACTATTAAATTTGCTTTGAAAGTATATTTGAGTGTTTAACCCTTCTGTACTGATATGATCCTTTTGGCACCCTTGAGCGTGAGCCAAAATATTCTTTTGGACAGTTTTTGCACCACAGAGCTGAGGGGGAAATTATCCTTAACGATGCCATAATTTCTATTTCTAGAAGGTCATAATGCAAACAGAAAAATTAATTTACCTAATATCACAAATTTTTGAAATATTATTTTTACAGTATTTTTTTAAATGGGTAAATGTAGTTGTAAAATTGTGCTTTATTATCATGTATTTAGTTTTCCTCTTAAAAGTAAGACTTCAAACCAGAATACTTGGTGACCTATTATAGTTGCTAATTTCTTTGTCATTTGATCTCTTGTGGAGAGTTGACTCATTGGCAATTACACCACATCTTCTTTTTTTATACATTTATTTTTTTAAGAATAAAATAATATTTTTTAAAACTACTTGTATAATTGCACAAATATTGAAATTATAGATTTTTTATACAACTACATTTGATAGAATAAAAAGAGATGTACTGTACATGTATACATCAATTAGATATGAACCATATGTCCATTTAAATTGTTAGGAAATTTGTCTGACACTGAGTGTATTTGTACTCTATAACATGATTGTGTAACAGAATACATTTTCTAGGTAGAACGTCAACAAAGGAGAAGGCCACTATTTAGAACATAGCTATATTTATTGATCCTCTTCAATAGCAATAGCCATGTGATATTCTATTGTGTAAAAATATCAATGCAGGTCCTGTAATATAACATCATATATAACCAAATATGTACTTATTAAACTTGTATGACATTGAATATTAAAATAGATTTTAAGTTCAACATGTTTAAGTACAAGTGTATTCAATTCTTGAGTGATACATATTTTCTCCTATTTTGTCCACTCATTTCAGTTAAAATGATCATGATTATTATAACAGAGTTTATAAGAGCAGAATATAAATCAAAGTGTATTGTAATGGCAGAATTTGGTTAAATTTAATTGAAAATGCAAACATTATCATATAAATGTAAATAAATTTATGCAGGAATAACCAATGCATTAAACATGTTAAAAGTCAAAGACATTTGTTTGTATACTCTTCAGCCACTTTCAGAAGGTAATTAACTGGCTTAAGTAAAATACAAGAGAGTTCCGAAATAGTTTTTGTTTCAAAGTTTTATCCCTCATCTTCAATAGTAAGGGGCATTATGTTTTCTGGTCTCTCTAAGAAATGCCTCTGGTTTTCCATCTCATATCTGGTAAGGGAATGTTTAGTTAAGTTATTGTCATGACTGTGAAGTTTTGGTAAAATCAACATGTCAAATAACTTGGTGCACATATCTTATCTTGATTTCAACTTTAAAAAAAATTATATGTTGAATTACTAGAATGACACTGATTGCTTAAAAATACTATACATGAAATGTTAAATATGTAATTTTTTCTATATCTTTCGAAAATCGGTATCTACGAAATTAAATGAATCCACAGTACTTTTTTTCACATTTAGTCCTTCTTGCACACTTCACAGGGAATTACTTTAGTTGCTACTGTTGAAGAATTTCTGTAATTATGCTGAATAATACCTCATAATTAGAATTAAGAAGATCATTTTCCATGTTGAGTAAGTTAAATTTATTTTATTTGTCTATTATTTACCTTATTAGATCTGAATAGAATTGTATCAAATTAGTAACCATATAAATTTTTTTTGTAGTTTCGCTTGTTTGCTGAGATTGTATTTCCCTTAGCTTTGTTTTTAATTCTTGTGATAGTAAGAACACGACCAGATCTCAAAGTCAATCAACCTGAATGTAAGTAATTCTTCTGTCGGTCATTGTAAATTAACCTGTTCTGGAGAAAGGGAGGAGAGATACTTCTTATTTATTTTAAATTCTTTTACATTTTAGGTCTTTAGTTATTTATTTTCTGTTTGGTTACCTATATGATGTAAAGTTAAGACAAATCAGTCCACAATGGTCCAGGGGAGTCATATTTATGCAATTTATATCATATATGGCACAAGAGCTAATGCAGAAATTAAATTTACTTTTCCTTGAAAAATGAATCTAGAATAAGAATGTACATCTACACTTAGACCAGGTATTTATTACATGAATGTGTTGAATTAAAGTTCGAAATTTTATTATGCACTATAAAGTACCACTCACTGCCTGAGAGACCTGCCAAGTTTTCTGATTTATTGGGGATTTCCCCCCATGAGAAGTCTCGGCCAGACTCTTGAAATCCTTAATGACTTAAACTAACTGCATTAAAACTGGCATTCAAGGGAATGAAAATGCATTTAAGCACACATGCACTCATTCATAACCATAGAATATTAGGCTTAAAACATTATTGACATGTAGAAGACATGCATTATGTTCTCTTATTCTTTAAATACCCCATGGAGATTTTAAAAAAAGTTGGCAGGTATATATACCAGTATACATAATTTGTATGATTTTTTTATTCTAGACGATTCAAAATCAGTCAAATTTAACTTGTAATTTATTTATATGAATATATTTAACATTTAACTGAAGATACTACTTGAGGGAATGTTTTACCTCAGGTTTTACCTCAGGTGAACTATTGAACATTCTGTGGGAAAGTGTCTGGACCATAAAACACTTAACTGATATAATCTAAATTGAATTGTCATGAATGATGACATATAAAAAATGTATAATATACATGATATAAGATATAGTATGTTGCCATTTTGTAAAAGATGTTTTATGGATAATTAGATATTTTCCCATTGATTTTAAATTGTTAGAGTTTTAAAACCTTGAACATGTTTATTGAGAAACATAATTTCTTTCCTTGCATTTACACAATCTGACAATTGCACAAACATATTTACATTTCTCGTATTGGCTATGCATTGACATGTTTTGCTGTACATTGTAAGACATGTAGTTTCTAACATTCAAGCAAGATCAATAACAACAATAATAGTGTTGTTCATTTGATGTATTGGTTGTTTTATCATTAATATGTTATGGGATTTTTGTCTCGTGAAAGTTTCTCTCATTACAGTATACCATCTTTTTTTTCGGAGTCTCATATTGACTTATCCTGTAAATTTTTCCTGAACTAAGGTATATATTCCATGGGAATTTCTATCTAATGTAGATTTAACTTAAAGTATACAATGGGAATTTTAATGTTCCCTCTCTGGGGGAGGGGGGCATTATTATAAAGTGTTACCCTTGTCTGTCTATATACAGACATTCAAAAATTGTTTCTCTTCTCTAACTTTAGTTTGCCTGAACCAAATGTTATGAAACATATATAAATACACAATGCTTAGTACCATAGAACACAGATGGGTATACATTTACAATTAATTCTCCATAGGCGGTAATGGTAACGTTTTCCTCCGTTGCTCAGTCCATATCGTTTACTTGAACATGTATGATGGCTCATATCGAAGCTGATACATTTATACATGTCTGGTTAAATTTTCGGGGTGGCAAGTGAGATTACTTTTTTCGCAAATTGATGGACCCCGGAAGATGGTGAAAAATGTCACTCTCCTCATGAAATAATCCCAAAATTCTGATCATAAAATTCAATAAAAAAATTGTCCTTTCTAATAATTTATTTCAGGTCAAATCTACATCTTTCTTTTCTCATCACACCAGCTCTATAAAACAGTTCTTATTGTTCATTTATGTCCATTTTTAAAATCACAGCATCCACAATTGTATGGCGGACTAATATTTTTTTTAATTACGTCATCTGAGTTCCTCATCTCAAGGTCTATTAGGGATCCTGACCCAGATCAAGTCCAAGTTTGGGTTAAGCAGTTCTTGATTTATGCCCTTTTAAAATCATGATAATGTTGTATGCACATAGGGTCATCATCTGTTATCCATGGACTTATTCTCCAATTTTTTGTTGCTCAAGTAAATTTATTCTGAACTACAGAGAGGCACATGATAATTTATCATAAACTAAAAGGGAGGTGAAAATTACCAAAACTGGGGATCTCAGGTGCTCCAGAAAGGTAAGCAGATCCTGCTCCACATGTGGCACCGGTTGTGTTGCTCATGTTGCATTAGCATTGGATCATTTCATTTACATGTAGATTGTTTGGGCCTGTACCGTCAGTCAGGGTTCATTGAATTTGAATATTTTGCATTACTTACATGTTAAAGTATTGGTATTTTAATTTAACATTTACATTTTACTATCAAAACAACAAAAAGGTTAGACATATCTTTGTGTAAACCATTTATTTTTCTGTTTTAAAGGTCACTTTGATGGCAATGCTATGCCGAGTGCTGGCACTTGGCCTTTTATACAATCGTTAGTTTGTAATGCAGAGAACAGATGTTACCAGACCGTTACAGCTAATGAAGCTGCTGGTACAACAGCCACAGGAAATCCACAGGCTTTGTAAGTACTGTAAAGGCTTTAATTATAGCATAGATTTCATAAATGCAAGTAATGTGACTCTTTGAGTATCACAATGATAAGATTTTTATATGCAGAATTTTCTGAAAATTGCAATAATTAATCTCACATGTCTGTCCTTTCACGAAAAAATTGCAATGAATAAATGCATGCAATAATTTCTGAATTTACAAATATATCTGTAATGCACAGTACCAAAGCAGTACCAAAGCCATATATATATATATGCGCAGCAATTCTCTGTACCAACTTTGTATGACCAGGAACATAATGTAACATAAAAAAAATATATTTGAAAACATAGACTGTTGAAAATGAAACATTTATGTAGTTGTCAGAATTATTGTAGACTTAATTTGCATTGAAATTACTTATTTTTAAAACTCAGATAAGTAAAATATCAAATTATAAGTGATGTCAAAAACAAGAATAATTTGAATATCTGACATAGATTCAATTGTTTTGAAATCTATTAAATTCAAACTTTTATACATGATATTGTTACCAAATTTTGAACAAGTTCTAAATAATGTGTAACATGGATGCCATTGACTATATATTAATTTTGTAAATAAAAAGACATGAATTTTACATTTCCTAGGATAACTAGAATTTTGACAGATATAGGACAATTAGCAGATCCTGAACTTATACGGAACTTGCTAAGAGATGGACAGATTATATTTAGAGTACTTGGCATGATCAGGAATGGAACAGCAACCGGTTTGTACACCTATAATTCATAAGGAATATGTATAGATTTCTTTCATCCTAAATAACTTAATGTTATGTGATCAAATATTTTCAAATGAGTCAAACCCTTTGGAAATATAAATTATATAGAAAATTGTAAGCTCTCTAAAAAGCCTTCATTTCATGTGAAGTGTTTACGAAATTCATATTAAAAGTTTGTGTCAATTATCTCTTGAAAAAGTTTGAATATTAATATCGAATATCTATTTTTACAGGAAGCATATCCTTTTGAAATGTAATTTATATTGAAATTGTATTGTAAAAATGTAAGGACTCACACACATATATTTCTTACTGGATTTTTGAAAGAATATATAAGCAATCTCTTGGAAGATTTGATAATCTGACTGATCTACTACTTTTGCAGTAGTAATTGTCCTTTGAAATGTGATTTATATTGTGTATTGTAGCGGGTGTAAATCTGTGAAACATATCAACCAATTCTACATTTGCAGGAGTTATTTCCCCTTTAAATGTGGTTTATTGTCTGTTGTAGGTGGTCTCAACCTAGGAAACATAGTGACTAATCCTACGGACCTGAGGAACCAGATCATTAACAACAATATCAGTCTGTCTCCTGATGTGATAGATCAGTTACTTAATGCCACAATAAATCCAGCTGTAAGTCTATTATATATGCTTGAACAGACCATTTAGACACAAAATTTGTAGTGACCAATTAGCCACAATATATGTAGAGACCATTAAAACTATGTATGTAGAGAGCATTGAGCCACAATAGCTACAAATTATATTTGAGACCATTTTTCCATAACACATATATTTAGAGACAATTTCTTCATGAACATACATTTGTACGTAGATATGAAAAAGAAGATGTGATACGATTTCCGATGAGACAACTCTTGACAAATGATACAGAAATCAACATCAATAGGTCACCTTACAACCTTCATCAATGAACAAAGTCCATACTGCATAGTCAGCTTTAAGAGGACATGAAATGACAAATGTAAAACAATTCATACGATAAAACTAACAGTTAAATTAATGTACAAAAAATGAACTAAAAACAAATATGTAACAAAGCAACAAACGACAACCTCTGAATAACAGGCTCCTGACTAGGAAAAGGCACATGCATTCAGAATAGGGCAGGATTAAACATGTTAGCAGGATCCCAATCCTCACCCTAACCTGGGACAGTGGTGTAACAATACAACATAAAAACAAACTATAAAAATAAGTTGAATATGGCTGAAATACATCTAACAAAAACACAGAGTGGATGTGGCTGGGTATTTGAACATCCCAACAACAAAAAGACACTAAGTACAGATCTAAGAGTTCCTCACAGTTTGTTGTAATATAAATAATTGTCTTCAAAATATACTTGAGTTTAAAACAATTAAGAATCAAATTAGTATGACTCATTATTGCAGAATTTTTTTCTTTTAACAAGACTGACAAAATATCTCAATCTAACAACATTTACAACACAACTGAGTTGGATTATGTTTTGATTTAAGATTAAGGAATATAAGTTGCATGCTCTTCTATTTCAATAAAATTTTGACAAGAATTGAAGCTAGCTTGCATCAATATTTTCTTGTGCTAATATATGTCTTTTTTCTATCATAGCTGCCAACTGGTGTATTGTTCGACTTTGGAGAATGTCGATTGATACAAAACAATGGAACATCAGGTGGTATTCCAAACACCAACATAACTGCTCAGAATCTTCGTGGTCTTGTTTGTGATAGAAACTTAAATGAGACTATTATTTTCCCGACACAGTCTATCTCAGATACAGTACAGACACAGCTGTGTAATCTGACCCTAGTCCAGTTTGACCAGCTGTATGGTTTACTTCTGTCAGCACTCAATAATACAAGATTAAATGAAGAGGTATAAATTTTATAGGGAGGTTCTATTTTTGGTTGCAGAGGTAGTTCATGTGACTATCATCATATCTTTGTTTAACTTTAGGCCTTTCAGGGGCAGATCCAGCCATTTTAAAAAGGGGGGTTCTTAACCCAGGATAAAGAGGGGGGGTTCCAACCACATGTCCCCATTCAAATGCATTGATTGTCCCGGAACCCTCCCCCTGGATCTGCCACTGCCTTTTTACATATGTTTAAAGGTAAGAGAGACCATCCTTTTAGTCTTGGTTTCCATTTCTATGAGATGTTGTATTTATCTGAAAGTTATAACAGAGTTCAATTGTAAGAAATCCTATATTAACTGAAATGAGAAGTTCATTACCTAGTACAAGTAAGGACTGTTCTATAAAGTCTTACTGAGGAGTACACTTTGAAATCTCATTTTCAAATTGCCTTCCCTGGATATCATACAGGTTTGAATGGAACAGCTCAGAGTAGAATTTATTTTGTGATATAAAATGCTCTTTGTATAAGACATGAATTGATCTAAATAACCATAAAAAATGTATCCTCTGAGACTCACCTATAAAAACAAGAATCAATTGATTGTTGGTTGCTTAACATCCAGTGGATGAAAACAAGGAAATATTGGGTATACAAATTACACACATAAACAAATGACATCAAAGAAATCATCAGTCTTCAACAGTTGACAGGCTTCTATACAGTATCATATGTAAAATCTTATTCTGTTGTAGATAATAGATTATATAGAGAGGAATGGAGGACAAGAGTTACTATCTAATCCAGCAGAATTATTACAGTTAGCCAATGATGTAAGTTACTTAGATATTCTTATTTCTTATTAATATTATTGAAACTAAAACCGTTTGAAGATTGATTGAATGTTCATGATATGTGCCACTTCCAGAGACCATGGCTATATCAAGGTGGCAAATTGTTATTGATGGAGATAAACACTATCCTTAATATGAAGATTGTTATGACTGTAAATGAAAGAGTTATTAGTGTTTATTAGGTGCACATTTTAGAGGCCATAACAAACTAAATGATTATTTGTCAGTGTTCTCTGTAATTTAAGTCATTAGTAATGTAGGTGGTAACTACTGGTACTTTGAAACAAGAGTTCATTATTATTTTTTTTTACTTTTTACTTCATAGTTTGCAACCTTATACCAGGATTACCAGAATGACAGAGATGTTATCGAAACTGTTGAAGGCCTTTTCAATCAGCTCCAGGGAACTACAATGGGACAGACAGTCAACGGCACTGCCTTGGTCCAGAATTTGGTGTGTGGCCGAGGGGCAACCAAATGTAGACCTGGATATTATATAGCTGGATCTAGTTGTCTCCCCTGTAAGATAGGAACCTACCAGCCTAATGCCAATCAGGGGTCCTGTATACAATGTGAAGATAACCTAAAGACTAATGCTACAGCCTCTACCAGTGAGAATGATTGTCAAGGTATGTCTCATTATTTGGATATGTAATTGTAGCTAGAGAGGTTCTGTGAGAGACATATTACTGAAAAAATATAGGAATTGTAGGAATTGCGAACAGTTCTGTAGATTATATAGTTTCAGTTAGCTAAAAATCCAAAATATCTTAAATACTACTTTAAGGCATTATTCAAACATCTGTATACCATTTTTTTTGCCAACACAAAATGAATATTTGAATAAGGAATAACAATTTTTCATACTAATAAACATATAGAATTAAAATTAAATCATATACTATGATACAATGGTAGCTTTTTCAGCACATTGTCTGACAATTGTCATGAAAAGAAAAAGTGAGATAATGGATACAATAAACATAGATTTTATTTCTGTAGTAAATTGTGGAGCAGGCCAGGAGGGAGATGATGATTGTTCCAGTTGTAAGTTAGGTTATTATAAACCATCAGCAGGGCTTTATCCATGTATGAAATGTCCTCAACACAGAACATCTAATCAGGCCAGAACACAATGTAATATCTGTAAGTACCACTGAAAAAGTAACTACTCATATATATTTCTGTTATATATTCCTATAAAATTTCGAAATTAAATTATGAAGATCCTAAATAAAAAGAATAACTAAGAAGAACCTACTAAGATTATAATGCTTGAGAAATATGAATGATTTAATTTTTGATTTTGGGGGTTTAAATGCCACTTTCAAGCACTTTATTTAGGCTATAAAACCACCGACCCTCGATAGGAAAACCGACGATCCTAGTCATTTAAGATTGGAGCCGAGTGCACCAACACGAGCAGGGTTCGAACTCACAACCTCACTGTTTTCTGACTAGTGATTACAGTAGTAACTAGTAGATCATTCAGCCACCGAGGCCTGGAGAAATATGAATGTGGAAGTCTTAAGTATAAACAACCTTAAGAAAAATTGGATTCTAGATTATGAAGAGAAAAAATTTGGCTAATGGCTTAAGATTTTCGACTCAATATTTTCCATGTTTGGATTAATATTCAAAACAGATTTGTAATAACAAATAATAACAAAAAAATACAGTGTTATTATTCTAAAAAATTTCAGCCTTCAAAGTAAAAGTGTTTTTTTTTTAAAGATTAAGTGGTATATGACTCTTTCAGAGTTCAAACTTCTAGAATAATAGTTCTGAGAGTCAAGAATTTGATGAAATTTGAAAAAAAATTAATAATTATTTAACATGGATCTGTTGAATTTTATTATTTGCTTTAGTAAACTGTGCACCTGGATACAACATCAACAATGGCCAATGTATACAATGTTTGAAAGGATACTACCAGACTGGGTATAACATGACATCATGTACAGCATGTCCAGCCAACCATGACACACAAAATACTGGGTCTAGTAAATCTACAGATTGTCAAGGTAAGTCATGTACAGCATGTCCAGCCAACCATGAGTCTCAAAGTACAGGTCTGTAATTATTTTATATGGGTATGTGTATGTGTTATATTACCTGAAAATAAAAATCCTAGGCTTGAGTCATTTGTCGTCTATCAGGCCGCTCATCAATGTGAGGACATCCGATCTGGATAACAACTAGGTAATGACTGCCAAATATACCATGGGGAATCCCAGAATTCCTTAATATGACGTGGTTGTCTTCCCAATGTACATTTGTAATAATAAACCCAAGTATCTGTAGTTCCGAGTATATCATATTCATAACAGGTCCAGTAAATCTGCAGATTGTCATGAACAGCATGTCCAGCCAACCATGACAGACAAAATGCAGGGTCCAGTGAATCTATAGATTGTCAGGATAAGTCAGGTGCTTCATGGTACAATCAACTATAGAGCATTGCCATTGGGTATTGAAGGTGTATTCTCCTTTAAGTGAAATGGAAAACTTTAATATTTTTTTGGCTGGTTTTTTATCAAGCAAATAGTAGTTAGGACTAAGAGCAAGCCTAGTAGTTTTAGAGTTAACATTGAATCTTATCATAAAGACGTGTTCACTTTTGTACTGACCTTGTGAGCTTGGAGGTCAAATGCATACTCAGTATAATAAATTAATGAAATATAGATAAGGCATTATATAATAATATAATAATGGTATTCATGTGTTTTTTGTAGCATTTACATGTTATTGTCCTTTAGTTATAATGTATGTGACTTTTTCAGAAATCTGCCCTGCTGGTACAGAGGGAGACACTTGTAAGAAATGTGAGAAAGATTACTACAAATCTACAGCTGGTATCCAGGGGTGCATGAAGTGTTCAGAGGGGTTTACTGCAAGTGATGATAGATCTAAATGTATAAGTAAGTGTTAGTCATAGTCAGGAAACAAATAAAATATCAACTGTCTTATTTTATTAACTTTATAACTGCTGTTTCTGTTTGATATTCTAGTGAAAAGATAGTGTACATTTCCATTAGTTATATTTAAGAGTTTGTTTAAATGTTTGATTCTTTTTAATATTTGTGTTGTCAAGACAACTCTCATCTGTTATAAATAACTGCTTCGTAAAACTTTATCAAAGAAAATATATGTTTAATAGTAAAGTATTTTCAACACAATGTGACATAATTCTTCTGATATTTCTACTAGTATACTAGAAGTTCAGTCTAGTGTTTCATATTACTTTATTTCAACATAGTAAATCAAGAGGTTAACACAGAAACAACCACTAATAGAACAGAGAACAATCGGTGGTTTACAGAACAAAACTGGTCCACAGAATCATCTACTAAATCAACTTATAGTAAATTTAGGTTTAATAGAGGTTATGTCGGAAATAACAGAAATATTAGAGGATAGCAATATTTCATTTAAGAAATTTGATTATAAAATGTTATTTGAGATTTGGGTAGAAATGCAGAAACATGTTTAGTATTTACATGTCTGATATATTGCTATTCTCTTTTAAAAGATAGCTCTACCCTATTTGTTTTAAATACTTTTAAATACTGTGAAAGTACTTTAATTCGTGGGTATCAATTTTCGTGGTTTGAGCAATATTAACATGTTCGTGGGTTTTTAAATTCGTGGATTTTAGTTTTCTAATATAAAAAAAAATAATTGAAAAAGTAAAGCCTTTAGAAACGAATGTTACAAATAGTCTTGATTGAAGGAAATTGCAAAGTAAACATTGACCGTGTAAATCGTATTGATAACACTAATTAACCCATGATAAAGTGATCAAAGATTAAAGACCATCAAAGGTGTTAATTAGTCCATAAACATGTCACCTAAAGAAAACAGTAACATAAACAAATGCTTTAAAGTATCTTGAATTGTTCAAAATCAAACCCAGCATGAAATTATTATTTCCAATATGTACGAGAACTATGAGGATATAAAATGAACACTTTATCATACTAGCATATCAATACAGGAAATCTGACTTTCGTCAATCAAAAATATTTTTTATGAGAATAAAAAGATCAAAAGTTGTACAGTTAAGGTTATTAAGGGGGCTCCTGGGTATAAATGATTTTTTTTTTCTAATATAGGATTTCGCTATATTTTTTCATAAATGAACTTTATCATATACTTAAAAGAAAAATGAAATAAAAAAATGGGGTCACCGTTCATTTAAGCTAAAATCTGCCTCTGGAAGAAGCATACATTTTTGTTAATGTCCTTTTTTTCTGTTGAACTAATAGGAGAAAAAGAGGAAATATCGAAATAAAAAAATAACCTAATATAAGAAATCACTTAAATTTTACAATTATTTAGTTTATGTACAGCTTATTTGAAAATAATAATAAAAAATATAGGTCACCGATGAGTTAAAAAAGATATTTCAAATTTAAGGCCAAAAAATGGCATGTTTGCACCAAAGGGAGATAATTTGGAGCTTTTTCAATTTTTAAAGTCATTTGGGGCCAAACCAAATCAATTTTTTGGGTTGTTTTTTGTACCATATCATAAAGTTACAACTAATAGTGTAATAAATAAAATTTGTAATGAAAAAATAAAGGTTTAATTTTTTGCTAAAATTTTTGTACCCATGAGCCACCTTAAAGATTAAATAGGTATAATCCTGCATGCGGTTGTAGTTCTGTGACTGCTATTAAAGTATTCTCAGATTTGGCGTTATTCAATATATTCTCTAGATCATATCAGTAGTCAAACCTACCCATGGGGATCTTTCCATGTCTTGATTTGGACAATGGTTGTTTTATTTCGTTGGACACTTAAATTCGTGGATAAAGTCATCCACGAAAACCACGAAAATTGGTACCCCACGAATAAAAGTACTTTCACAGTAACATGTAATGCTGAAAGGATCTAATTGGAAAGAAGAGGGAAAAGGGGTGAGAGGGGACATGAGGTGTGAGCTCAAACAGAACAAAACTAAACCAAACATTCTCAGCTTCTTAGTGTAAACTTGTGTATCCCTTTTGCTACTTCCTGGAATGCTTTATAATGAAGAAGTGAAGCTTGTTAACATTATAGTTGATACTTCCCTTTTACCTTGCATACTTAATCACATTCCTTTCAGTGTTGGCATATACATATAGAACCTAGAATATTTTAATTGAGGAGATAATTCATAGTTCTATCAAACACTGTCTAAAGATGTATAGGAATTCATGGTTTGTAATAATGTAATGCTTATGTTTAATATCAATGCATTTTATAGTTAGATATTAACATATTTTTCTAGGTCTTTTGCAATAAGATTTTGTTTTTCCCGAATTTCCTGTCCAGTCTGTATTATAGTTTCAGTTGTTGTGGCCTGCATGGTATATAGGTCATTTCTAGAATCATGTCTTTCACTGGAAAAAATTGTCAATTTTGCAAGCCTTTATGACGTCATTTACCAGATAGAAGCGTGCTTGTATCCCTGCTCTATAAAAGTTTCAAGCACATTCATAATCATCATTCTGTAGGGTAGTCAATAAATAATTAATGTTCTGTAAGTACATAATCATGATTGCTGTATGACTGAGGGAGTGTGACCATCCTTTTAGATTTTAATTTCCCAAATATTTTATGCAGTATAAAATAAAACTTTTTCATCCGTTTGCTCAACATGTGTTGGTAATTTCTATGCATACATTTTTGTCACATGGTGAGGGAAGTCACATGACAGATTCGTCTGAAAAACCATATTCCGGAACTGGCCTATTAAAGGTGATGCATAGGACAAATAATACATTAAATGGATTTTTTATGAAATTTTATATTATAGGTGTAGTAATTATTTCCCTTATATTATTTTCAGTGGATTGCAAGGCTGGTTCATACATTGATGGCAATAAATGTTCTCCTTGTGGTTATAGCACATATCAGCCAAATCGTGGTCAGACATCTTGTTTGTCATGTGACTCCAACAAAAATACCACTTTCACTGGATCTGACAAAAAAGATGATTGTAAAGGTAAGCAAAGATATTTTGACGTTATTAAAAAAAAAAATTCTAACAAATAAAATATATAAACAGCTTTAAAGGTAATTCTGAAAAATATTTTTATGTTTTATTTGGTGAAAAAAAGTGCAATTACCTTTTGATACTTCCCAGAAAACCAGCAAATACTGAACAAATAAGTTTCAGGTATCATGTTCAAATA
This sequence comes from Mytilus edulis, assembly GCF_963676685.1. NCBI lineage: Eukaryota > Metazoa > Mollusca > Bivalvia > Mytilida > Mytilidae > Mytilus > Mytilus edulis. The sequence goes on along the minus strand of NC_092344.1, from coordinate 114,191,399 downwards.
TTAAATCTACATGTTTTACTGTTCATTGAAAATAGTACATCAATTTGTCAAAGAAATAAAAAGTAAGTATATAAACACATATATTATCTATCTATTCCAGTGTACTGTGGACCAGGTGAAGAAGGGACAGATACATGTGCTCCATGTAAAGACGACTTTTATAAATCAACTGGTGGCAGGACAGCATGTTTACAATGTACAGGTCACATGACCTCTACTAAAAATGACAGAACTAAATGTACAGTTTGTAAGTATTCTCTTTACATATTAGGGATTTTAAGGATAGTTAAACTCAATGACTTATTTTTATTAGGATATAGATATGAGAAAATGCCCTTGAAAAAGCACACATACTTTTATGTCTGTAAATTTAAAACACCAGAGAGGAATCTCTTCCTTTATAAAAGTAAACACAGACATGCAGCTGATATGTTTTTTTTTAATGTTGAATATATCACAGAGGTGCAATTTCATCTTCTGCTAATGCGGGGTTCACACATTGCCGATTATTGCTCCCGTTTGAGATCAGACAGCGATACGACACGAAAAGTGAAAAAGTCGGATTAGTATCCTCAGTTATCTGGAATGTCCTATTATTGTCTGAACGCAGTCGTTTTAGTTCGTAACAGATTCCTACTGGTCGGGAAGGGTCCGAATAGTTCGGCAAAGCACCCCGACAGTTAGGTGCGTCCCGTAACATTCGGGGAAACTCAGCCGATTTTGTCTAGTCGGATTACAATCGTGCCTATGTCGTGGCAGATTCTGCTGTATCGGATCGAATTCCTAACAATGTTCTGTGTATTCGGGACGGTGTCCTGTGGAACGGGAATGATCTGGAGAAGTCCCGACAATAACAGAATACAATACGACTGAGACCAGACAAAGCCGTTTGCAATGCGATAGACGGACCGTGATAGGATTACGTTCCGACAGTACCTGATCATCCCGATTATGCCGACAGTTTTCGAACGGATAACTTCCGTCAGCGTCGGTTCACTGTCTTGTCACTATCTGATCTCTGTCGGATTACATTCGGTAGAATCGGGACGCAGTCGTGACAGACTCGGTCGAATTTTACCTGGCGAAAGATACAAATCGAATTTCAATCCACGATTCACAGGATCTTGATCAGACTTTTGACAAATTTTAATCGGGAATGGTCCTGTCAAGGACGGCAGTAAAAATCCTGAATGTGTGACCCCAGCTTAAGATGTCTGTAAAATCTGTGTGCTGATCTTTTTTAAGAAATATTTATTATGAGTGGTCTACCTACAGATTTGGTGTCTAACTGATAGCTGAGAAATAAATGAATGGTTTATGGTTTTCCTATGAAATATAGGTATGAGTTGGAATTTCCCCAAAAATCAATGTCATGATTGGGCGGTGGACTCAACATTTGTACTCAAAGGAGTAGGTCCGTTAATGACCGATTTTGGCCTCAAATTTCAGGTTCATCTAGGGAAAGATTTTGACCACTTTTTAAACACTTAAGTGTTTATTTCATTTGAATCAATTAGTTTATGTGAAAGATTTTAACTGATTTATAGTCATTAAAAACCACCCGATTTAAGCTCAAATGGGACAAATCTACCAAATATGCCAAAAAATGTCACTTTTCAGATGGTTTTTGTCAAAAATGAAAGTGGCCGCATCCGTGTTCATCCTCAATCTTTAAATATGTAATGTATTATCATAAAATACAACTTATATTTTAATATTAAGGATGAACACGAATGCGGCCACTTTCGTTTCACACGAAAACCGTCTAAAATTTAACTAAAATGCTAGAATTGTGAAGATTTTTGTAATTTAGCATGACTTAATGGTGCTAATACCCGATATATGTGCATTGTATTGTCAAAAACAGCCCATATTTATGTAGCAGAAGCATTCTACTGTACAATAAATAACTAAAAGTTTACATTTTAACAATTTTGTAAAACTGCTATATTTTGGGGCCAAAAAGGGGTCTCACTTGACCTACTCCTTTGTTTGTTGAGATGCTCCTAATTTAAAAATAACTTCTCTCAGCACAACAGGGTACACATGGTACTCTTGCGTTAATATAATCAATGTATTTTGAAAATTTACAGTATATTGTGATCGTGGCTATTTCTATAATGCTGGAGACAATACATGTAAACCTTGCCCTGAAGGAGATTATAAAAGTGATAGAGGAATGGCAAAGCAATGTGATTCATGCAAACCTCGATATGAAGTGATAGGCAACCCTGGAACTCAATGTAAAAGTAAGTCTATGTTTCACACATGTCAGGCTTGCACAGCTCGATATGAAGTGATAGGCAACCCTGGAACTCAATGTAAAAGTAAGTCTATTTTTCACACATGTAAGGCTTGCACAGCTCGTTATGAAGTGATAGGCAACCCTGGAACAAAGTGAAAAAGTAAGTCTATGTTTCACACATGTAAGGCTTGCACAGCTCGATATGAAGTGATAGGCAACCCTGGAACTCAATGTAAAAGTTAGTCTATGTTTCACACATGTAAGGCTTGCATGGCTCGATATGAAGTGATAGGCAACCCTGGAACTCAGTGTAAAAGTAAGTCTATGTTTCACACATGTAAGGCTTGCACAGCTCGATATGAAGTGATAGGCAACCCTGGAACTCAATGTAAAAGTAAGTCTATGTTTCACACATGTAAGGCTTGCATGGCTCGATATGAAGTGATAGGCAACCCTGGAACTCAATGTAAAAGTTAGTCTATGTTTCACACATGTAAGGCTTGCATGGTTCGATATGAAGTGATAGGCAACCCTGGAACTCAATGTAAAAGTTAGTCTATGTTTCACACATGTAAGGCTTGCACAGCTCGATATGAAGTGATAGGCAACCCTGGAACTCAATGTAAAAGTTAGTCTATGTTTCACACATGTAAGGCTTGCATGGTTCGATATGAAGTGATAGGCAACCCTGGAACTCAATGTAAAAGTAAGTCTATGTTTCACACATGTAAGGCTTGCACAGCTCGATATGAAGTGATAGGCAACCCTGGAACTCAATGTAAAAGTTAGTCTATGTTTCACACATGTAAGGCTTGCATGGTTCGATATGAAGTGATAGGCAACCCTGGAACTCAATGTAAAAGTAAGTCTATGTTTCACACATGTAAGGCTTGCATGGCTATATATGAAGTGATAGGCAACCCTGGAACTCAATGTAAAAGTAAGTCTATGTTTCACACATGTAAGGCTTGCACAGCTCGATATGAAGTGATAGGCAACCCTGGAACTCAATGTAAAAGTAAGTCTATTTTTCACACATGTAAGGCTTGCACAGCTCGTTATGAAGTGATAGGCAACCCTGGAACAAAGTGAAAAAGTAAGTCTATGTTTCACACATGTAAGGCTTGCACAGCTCGATATGAAGTGATAGGCAACCCTGGAACTCAATGTAAAAGTTAGTCTATGTTTCACACATGTAAGGCTTGCATGGCTCGATATGAAGTGATAGGCAACCCTGGAACTCAGTGTAAAAGTAAGTCAATGTTTAACAAATGTAAGGCTTGCACAGCTCGATATGAAGTGATAGGCAACCCTGGAACTCAATGTAAAAGTAAGTCTATGTTTCACACATGTAAGGCTTGCATGGCTCGATATGAAGTGATAGGCAACCCTGGAACTCAATGTAAAAGTTAGTCTATGTTTCACACATGTAAGGCTTGCACAGCTCGATATGAAGTGATAGGCAACCCTGGAACTCAATGTAAAAGTTAGTCTATGTTTCACACATGTAAGGCTTGCATGGTTCGATATGAAGTGATAGGCAACCCTGGAACTCAATGTAAAAGTAAGTCTATGTTTCACACATGTAAGGCTTGCACAGCTCGATATGAAGTGATAGGCAACCCTGGAACTCAATGTAAAAGTTAGTCTATGTTTCACACATGTAAGGCTTGCATGGTTCGATATGAAGTGATAGGCAACCCTGGAACTCAATGTAAAAGTAAGTCTATGTTTCACACATGTAAGGCTTGCATGGCTATATATGAAGTGATAGGCAACCCTGGAACTCAATGTAAAAGTAAGTCTATGTTTCACACATGTAAGGCTTGCACAGCTCGATATGAAGTGATAGGCAACCCTGGAACTCAATGTAAAAGTTAGTCTATGTTTCACACATGTAAGGCTTGCATGGTTCGATATGAAGTGATAGGCAACCCTGGAACTCAATGTAAAAGTAAGTCTATGTTTCACACATGTAAGGCTTGCATGGTTCGATATGAAGTGATAGGCAACCCTGGAACTCAATGTAAAAGTTAGTCTATGTTTCACACATGTAAGGCTTGCATGGTTCGATATGAAGTGATAGGCAACCCTGGAACTCAATGTAAAAGTAAGTCTATGTTTCACACATGTAAGGCTTGCATGGCTCGATATGAAGTGATAGGTAACCCTTGAACTCAATGTAAAAGTTAGTCTATGTTTCACACATGTAAGGCTTGCATGGCTCGATATGAAGTGATAGGTAACCCTTGAACACAGTCCATGTTTCACACATGTAAGGCTTGCATGGCTCGATATGAAGTGATAGGTAACCCTGGAACACAGTCCATGTTTCACACATGTAAGGCTTGCATGGCTCGATATGAAGTGATAGGTAACCCTGGAACACAGTCCATGTTTCACACATGTAAGGCTTGCACAGCTCGATATGAAGTGATAGGTAACCCTGGAACACAGTCCATGTTTCACACATGTAAGGCTTGCATGGCTCGATATGAAGTGATAGGTAACCTTTGAACTCAGTCCATGTTTCACACATGTAAGGCTTGCATGGCTCGATATGAAGTGATAGGTAACCCTGGAACACAGTCCATGTTTCACACATGTAAGGCTTGCATGGCTCGATATGAAGTGATAGGTAACCCTGGAACACAGTCCATGTTTCACACATGTAAGGCTTGCATGGCTCGATATGAAGTGATAGGTAACCCTGGAACACAGTCCATGTTTCACACATGTAAGGCTTGCATGGCTCGATATGAAGTGATAGGTAACCCTGGAACACAGTCCATGTTTCACACATGTAAGGCTTGCATGGCTCGATATGAAGTGATAGGTAACCCTGGAACACAGTCCATGTTTCACACATGTAAGGCTTGCATGGCTCGATATGAAGTGATAGGTAACCCTGGAACACAGTCCATGTTTCACACATGTAAGGCTTGCATGGCTCGATATGAAGTGATAGGTAACCCTGGAACACAGTCCATGTTTCACACATGTAAGGCTTGCATGGCTCGATATGAAGTGATAGGTAACCCTGGAACACAGTCCATGTTTCACACATGTCATTATCATATTGAACAATTAAAGCAAAATTAAAAAAGATTGTGATACAAGTCATGATGTAATTAAACTCACATCCATTTTTCACTGAACTGGTACACATTTTTAGCTCACCTGGCCTAAAAGGCCATGTGAGCTTTTCTCATCACTTGGCGTCCGTCGTCGTCGTCTGTCGTCGTTAACAATTTTTCAAACATCTTCTTCTCTGAAACTACTGAATGGATTTGAATGAAACTTAGCATGATTGTTTCTTAGATTATCCTGCACAAAGTGTGTGCTTCGATTTTTGATCCGTCAAAAAACATGGCCGCCGTTACTTAAAATAGAACATAGGGGTCAAATGCAGTTTTTGGCTTATATCTCAAAAACGAAAGCATTTAGAGCAAATCTGACAGGGGTAAAAATGTTCATTAGGTCAAGATCTATCAGCCCTGAAATTTTCAGATGAATCAAACAAACCATTGTTGGGTTGCTGCCACTTAATTGGTAATTTTAAGGAAATTTTGCAGTTTTTGGTCATTATCTTGAATATTATTATAGATAAAGATAAACTGTAAACAGCAAAAATGATCAGCAAAGTAAGATCTACAAATAAGTTAATATGACCAAAATTGTCAATTGACCCCTTAAGGGGTTATTGTCCTTTAATGACAATTTTTCACAATTTGTTCATCATATTTGCTAACTTTAAAGAATCTTCTCCTCTAAAACTACTGAACCAAATTCAACCAATCTTCAACTGAATGATCAGTAGGGTGTATAAAATAAAGTTTGTGCTTAATTTTTTATTTCGTCAAAAAACATGGCCGTCATGGCTAAAAATAGAACACAGGGTAAAATGCAGTTTTTGGCTTATATCTCAAAAACTCCAGCATTTAGAGCAAATAAGACAAGAAGTTAAAGTATTTATTAGGTCAAAGGTCTACCTGTCCTGAAATTTTCAGCCGAATTGGGTAACTGGTTTTTCAGGTATAATGCCCCTGAATTGATGATTTTAAAGAAATTTTGCAGTTTTTGGTTATTATCTTGAATATTATTATAGATACAGATAAACTGTTAATAGCAAAAATGTTAAGCAAAGTAAGATCTACAAATAAGTCAATTTGACCAAAATTGTCAATTGACCTCTTAAGGAGTTATTGCCCTTTAAAGACTTTTTTCACAATTTGTTCATCATGTTGACTTACTTTAAAAAATCTTCTCCTTTGAAACTGCTGTATCAATTTCAGCCAAACTTAGGCTAAATGAGTTTCAGAGTATCTAGTATAAATTTTATATTTCATTTCCTTGTATGTCAGAAACATAGCTCCTATGGCTAAAATAGAACATAGGAGAAAATGATTTTTTTTTTTGCTTTTGAAGAAAATAGGACGATTCAAAGAACATTTAAATAAATTGAAAAGCCAAAATAATCATTGATGAGAGATTTAACCAAAAAAATTAAGGTGAGCGATTCAGGCTCTTGAGAGCCTCTTGTTTTTAGAAGCCAGCTGATGCCAGCCTCCAGGTGCGGGTTTTTCTTCCTAGGTTGAAGACCCGAAGCCTCAAATATAGGTGGCCTTTTGCTGTTTTCTGCTTTTGGTCTGGTTGTTGTCAATTTGACACATTCCCCATTTTCATTCTCAATTTTACACTTATGTTCCTATTTAATCTACATGAAAACATAAACAAACTTTTGGTCAAGTCAACAATATTATGTATGCTGTTAAATGAATTACACACCTGTTTATTGTTAAAAATCCTAATCTTTAAATTAATGTCAGGCTTCAAGATTACTTTTTGCTAACCTCTTGTCTTCCATCATTTAAGATATGATTTACCTTATTACAGGAACTGTTTGTGCTGATTTGATTGACAATTTAAAGTCCAATAGTTTTGGTAATGCCATTTGGAAACAGTTAAAGCCTCTAGTGGAAGGAAAGATACCATATGCACCAAACACAACAGCGATTAATGATGTTATTAAATTAGTAAGTACAGGAATACATTGTTATTCTGAGGTGGATAGTAATAACTTGCTATGAATTTACGAAAGAGAAGTAATAATGTGCGGCCCTAAAGGCTAGAGTTTCAATTGTCAAAAATATCCCAAAACACCTCAAAATATCAAGCAAATATATAAAAAGGTCACAATTTCTGTAAAAAATTAATTGTTGTCAAAATGAATTCATCATCTGATCTACCAAACTTTTAGTGTGATCTGATTAAAAAAAAATATATTAAAATTTATATTGTTTTTATCTTATAGGCAAACAAGACATTTGATGATTTATTTAATATTGTGGACTTGGCCAGATCATGGAGAGCAGAAAGTGATGTTTTGTTCAACTTTCTTGAGACTAACCCTGAGATACAACTTCTTAGAGTGAGTAACAATAGAATTATTAAGATTCTGGTTAGACCATACTACAACACATAAAGACGTCATTAACAGTCCCATTAAAACATGACCTGGTGCAATGCCAAAATATAGGTATTGAAAGATTGTAGTATCATGAAAGTACATATATATAATATTTAGTATGGTTTTAATTTACTGATAACAAAATCAATATTCATACCAATAAAAACAATATTCAAAGATTTGAATACAACGTTGAATAAGTAACTTTTAGAATAAGTTTATTCAAAGGATTGATAAGTTTATCAGGATCGCATCTTAATTTCTGGGCTTGGTTAACAACATAATATTAAAATTTAGGATGTACTATTCTGTTTGAAATATATTTTTTCTACAGGTACAGCCAAACTTGCAAACGAAATTTTTGTATCTATGAAAGAATTTAGCAAAGGTTTTAAATATTTCATTTAGTAAAGGTTTAAAGTTAAAGCTAATGTTCTTATATAATTTGATAATACACACATCTTTATTGACCTTTGTGATTGAAAAGATTTCAAACCTTACTTATCCAAAGTATTTACTCAATTATTGTTATTAAGTCGTGACTTTATTTACAGGATTTCACTTGTTCTGAGGCATGTGATAACCTATGGCATACACTTAGACGAACAGCTTGTAATGGAACACTACCAGGATTTAATATATCCTCTCTCTTATCTGGACTTAATGTTGGTGGATTTAATATTGGGTCCTTAATACCAGGTCTCTCTACAAGTGGAATGAATGACTTCTTGTCCACTATACCAGGATTTAACCAAAGTGGACTTACAGCCCTTTGTGATGTGGACCCAAACTACAGCCCCTGTGAGTCACTGTTTCAGTTTCTTTACAGTGGTACTGATATTAACATTTCCAATTATACATGGAAGGAAGCTTTAGAGAATGTTAACAGTGTGCTTGAAATGGTGTCAGAATATGGAAAGGTAATTCATTTTGGATGTTAGCAAATAGGCCTGGTTGAACTAAAAACTTGGTAGTGTTAGAAAGGACATCAATAACTCAAGCTTTTATAAATGATATCAGTTACTCTTTTTATAAATTTCAGGTACTTTCTTTATAAACTGTTCATGTAGAATAACCTATGTCATATTCAATCCCTCTAGGTTTATACTCCCCGCTCCTCTTCACCTAAAAATGATATACTGTAGCTTTTAGGATAGTCTGAGGTAGGGTATACACTCCATAAAAAAATGTTATAAAAGATGAGTTGTAGTATGAACCATTTATATCTTTATCAATATTATTGCAAATGTTCACTTCTATAAAGATAATAAGATCTTTTTAAAAATTGTTGGAATCAAAATTGGTGAGTAGGCTATTAGGAATCAAAAGTAAAGTGAAACAAATCACAGCTTTTCTATCTAACTCATTTACATAAATGCAACACTGTTTGTTTTGATGTAAGTTGAACACAAAATAGTTAGATTATGTTCTTAAATGTTTAATATTGTGGTATTGTTTCAGTGTTTTGTATTTGACAAGTTTGAAGGATTCAAATCCGAGTATGAATTGACATCAAGAGCATTACAGCTGATTGGTCAAAATAAATACTTTGGTGGTAAGTTTATAAACAGATGATGATTAAACACCACATTTTGCTCTTGTTACAAATAATCATTTTCATGTTAGTTTTTCTTAAGGGGTAGTTTTGAACGACTGATTGTTTGTAAGCACAAATTTAATGGGGAAGACTCTTTCATGGTCAGTTTAGGTGCAGTTCTTATTTCAAAAAATAACAAATTTTCAAATTAATTCTATAATATTTGACTTGGACTATCCAGTTTTATGATCTGATATGTTTAAATTTCAGTAATAGTTGTGTATTTCATATTCTCCATGGTTAAATCTATAAATAAAACAAATGTAAATATGCTGACAGCCTATTGAATGTGATAGATGACAGATAATTATATTTCAAATAATGTAGTTTCATATTTATTCGTTTGATACCAATATTTGTTGGTTTCATAGGTACAAGTGTACCCAGAAACAATTATTTGTGTCGTTGGGTTGTTGTCTCATTGATGTATACCATGTGTATCACATATCGTTTTATTCATAATTATATTTTTTATTTAACAGCTATTGTGTTTGATAAAGAACATAAAAATGGACTTGAATCACATGTGAAATATTCCATCAGAATGAACCAGGATCGTGTTGATACAACAAACAAAATTCAGAATAGGTGGGTATAAATTTATCAAGGTAAGATCACTCACCTGTAATAGTTGATATATCTTTAGTCTTTTTTATTCATTACACTCACAACTGAACTAGACATATTTCAGTTATGATAATGTATCTGATGTGGCCATTTGTATATTTTTAGATAACCTCTGTTGGTGTCTCTTTAAGAAATTGTTGTGAAAGTCTTATGGTAGCATGTGCTTATTTGTGCTGGAGGTCATGTGTTTGATCCTTGACTACATTTGAATAGGTGTATTATATATTTTTTGGTTCAGATCTTTAACTTATCTATTGGACAAAAGAGAAATCATTTATATACTAGAAAATAATGTAATTAAGGAATGACTGTAATATTTTTTCTGTCTATGATGCACCACATTTTTTATGTTATTTCGAATAGGTAGATAAAATATTACAGTCATTTCTTATAATTTAATTCTTAAATCCATTTTAAACCGGAGTTAATCTGAAAAAACGTTGATGACGTCACAGTCACATGACAAAATTATGTCTATGGGCTGATAAACAAAACGAAGTCAGCCAATCAGAAGACAGGTTACATTCAAAATTGAATTATAATATAATATTTACTAATAATTCTTATATGATTTGCATTTTTTTATGCCCCACCTACGATAGTAGAGGGGCATTATGTTTTCTGGTCTGTGCCTCTGTTCGTCCATTCCTTCGTCCCGCTTCAGGTTAAAGTTTTTGGTCGAGGTAGTTTTTGATGAAGTTGAAGTCCAATCAAATTGAAACTTATGTACACATGTTAACTATGATATGATCTTTCTAATTTTAATGCCAAATTAAAGTATTAACCCCAATTTCACGGTCCAGTGAACATGTAAAATGATAGTGAGAGTGGGGCATCCGTGTACTATGGACACATTCTTGTTTAAATACTTGAATTGGATTGGTCAATTGGAGTTTTTTCCTAAACTACTTTCCTAACCTTCACTGTGATCAATTCATGAACAATGCAAGCGAAAGATTATTTTGTTACAAGTACAATTCAAATTCAAATAAAATCTCATTAAAATGAAGTTTCTAAGGTAGGTGCTATTTTATTTTAAATTCTGTTGTATTTATCGAACATTTATGGATTTTAGAAAGTCTATATGGTGGTTAACTCCTAAGTTTTGAAATGTTAATTGTGCATTTGATGGTAAATATAGTAGCCATTAAACTTAAAAATGTTATTTAAAAATCGCAAATAAAAATATGTTATTGACGTGTAAATCTGGGCTCCTACTCACAAACTTAACATACATGTAAAAGTCCTTCAGACTTTTATTCAGTTTGTGAGTTAATTGTGCCGATTAACAAATCAATAAAATCTAGAAAAAATATGTTTAATCCTATATTGGCTATAACAATGAACAGTCAGCTCTGCTGTCAATTTTTCACTGTGTTGAAATAAAGGAATAACATCCTTTCTGTTAAAAATGTATATTTCTAGGTACTGGCGACCAGGACCTAGAGCTACGCCTGGAGTAGATACAAAATATGTAACATATGGGTTTGCCTATATACAGGATATGATTGACCATGCTATTATTAAAATCCAGACGTACAATACATCTGATGTAGGAGTTATCACACAGATGTTTCCATATCCATGTTATATCCAAGATAAGTAAGTTATTATCTGTTACAGGTACTGGCGACCAGGACCAAGAACTTACTATAGATATCTCCGTTATGGCTTTGTTTTCTTACAAGACATGATAGATCATGCTATAGTTAAAAAACAAACAAACACCACATCAGATATTGGTGTGGTACTACAGCAGTTCCCTTACCCATGTTATATACAGGATAAGTGAGTAGCATGTTGTCGTTTATTACAATATTGTATTATTTACAAGCTGTGATTTGTTAATAAATGTCATGTGTTTCAATTATAACATACTTATAAATATGGGGTTGCATAAAATAAAATTAATAAACTTAAATTGAAAAATAAACATGAATTCTTTGTATAGCTTGAAATAAATAGAAAAGGAAAACATGCAGATGACTGAGATGTGGATCCATGATTTTCAAAAAAGGGGGGAGAGGGGCACAAAGGCAACATTATGAGTTGGACAATCAATGCATTGACCATATGTAGTTCTATAAGGCCCACTCTTAAATCCAACTCTGCCATGGACTGTTTTTTTAGGTAGCTTATTTTTATAATGACAGCAAATGAGAATTGAACGAAAATGTATGTGTAGATTACTCATTGTTGAAAGGCAAGTCATAGCAGTTGAATAATAAAATGTTATAATAAAACAGTTGTTGTCTTTTCAAAATGAATAATACATATATGTGCCCTTTAATTATATAGGCTTTATACTACCTCCTCAGTCAATATACTTTAATCAGGTTGATCAAACATGTATTGATCTCATCAAAATGCTATAATTGTATATTATAGACTAAACTAAAAATAGTAGGCTAGTAAATTGCAGCTACAATATAATCATTTTAAATGCAAAAGTGTTTATAGTATAGAATTTTATATATGTCCATAAAGTGTTCTTTTTAGATTTTTATTGACTCAGATATCTAAAATGTGAATTTCTGAGTGAGATGGTAGTTCTTTTTTTTTATATATATTTTTGTTGACACATCTTGGATATACCTTCCCCCAAAACATAATATTCAACATGATATTTTAACAAGGATGTTGATCTTTGTAAGTTTATCCTGCATTGATGAAGGCAAGACATGACTAATAATCGCCTGACTTTATAAATATTCATTTATACAACTTGTCCTTCCAAAAGACTTGGGTAGAAAACTTTAGCTTCTATGGGATGGAATGATTAGTATTTGGTCTTCAGCTTGATAATATTGATTTGAAAAGAATGAGTAACTTTTTACAGCAGCTGTGCAGCCACTTCCTGTTTACCAATTTTTATGCCCCGTCTACGATAGTAGTAGGGGCATTATGTTTTCTGGTCTGTGCGTCCGTTCGTCCGTCTGTTCGTTCGTCTGTTCGTTCGTCCGTTCGTCTGTCTGTCCCGCTTCAGGTTAAAGTTTTTGGTCAAGGTAGTTTTTGATGAAGTTGAAGTCCAATCAACTTGAAACTTAGTACACATGTTCCTTATGATATGATCTTTCTAATTTAAATGCCAAATTAGAGTTTTGACCCCAATTTTACGGTTCACTGATAGAAAATGATAGTGCAAATTTCAGGTTAAAGTTTTTGGCTTCAGGTTAAAGTTTTTGGTCAAGGTAGTTTTTGATGAAGTTGAAGTCCAATCAACTTGAAACTTAGTATACATGTGCCCTATGATATGATCTTTCTAATTTAAATGCCAAATTAGAGTTTTGACCCCAATTTTACGGTTCACTGAACATAGAAAATGATAGTGCAAATTTCAGGTTAAAGTTTTTGGCTTCAGGTTAAAGTTTTTGGTCAAGGTAGTTTTTGATGAAGTTGAAGTCCAATCAACTTGAAACTTAGTATACATGTGCCCTATGATATGATCTTTCTAATTTAAATGCCAAATTAGAGTTTTGACCCCAATTTTACGGTTCACTGAACATAGAAAATGATAGTGCAAATTTCAGGTTAAAGTTTTTGGCTTCAGGTTAAAGTTTTTGGTCAAGGTAGTTTTTGATGAAGTTGAAGTCCAATCAACTTGAAACTTAGTATACATGTGCCCTATGATATGATCTTTCTAATTTAAATGCCAAATTAGAGTTTTGACCCCAATTTTACGGTTCACTGAACATAGAAAATGATAGTGCAAATTTCAGGTTAAAGTTTTTGGTCAAGGTAGTTTTTGATAAAGTAGAAGTCCAATCAACTTGAAACTTAGTATACATGTTCCCTTTGATAAGATCATTCTAATTTTAATGCCAAATTAGAGAATTTATTCCAATTTCACAGTCCTTTAAACATAGAAAATGATAGTGTGAGTGGGGCATCCGTGTACTGTGGACACATTCTTGTTTTAAATGTTATAACACATCATTGTACAAGGAAAACTTTTGTCAAACTTTCTTTACTTTAATCAAGGATAATGTTTGGTCTACAGCTTGATAACAGTGACTTGTAGGGAGAAAGCAATGTTTGCATCCATTGTGTAGCCACTGTCTGTTTGCTAATAGTTTGAAATTTAAAGCACTAATTTTACAAAGAAAACCTTCATCAAATTAAAGTTACTTTGGCTTGTTTTGAAAGAATAGATTCTGTTTTTTGACTGCAGCTTTATTATGCTGAGTTGTTATGAGTAATCGATTTTTACATCCCCCTTGCAGCCACTTCCTGTTTGTCGATATTTTGAAAATTTACAACACTCATTGTACAAGAAAAATATTCATCTAATTTATTTTCTGAAATAAAAGGGAATGATTAGTTATGCTTTAGTATACATGATATCTTTTTCGTATTTATTTATTAATTTGGATAATTAGTAATCATGTCATTTTTAGAGACAACTTGTTTGTAGAGGAGGGATGGTAATGTAAGGGGAATGGGAACTTTATTCTTCACTATTAAGATTCATCAAGCTTGTGAAGATTATATATCTTTAAACAAATATCAGTTAAAAAAAATAATCATTTAAATAGTGTTAAGCATTTGTAAATAATTATTTTTACCTTTATCTTTATTGTTATAGATTTATCTTCGCCATATCTAGAACTTTGCCATTATTCTTGGTGTTAGCCTGGGTGCTGTCTGTGGCCATGATATGTAAGAATATTGTGTATGAGAAAGAGATGCGTCTGAAGGAAATAATGAAGATTATGGGATTAGGTAATGGTGTCCACTGGCTGGCGTGGTTTATTGATGCCTTCATTGTTATGTTTATATCTCTGATACTGATGGTTATAATTTTGAAGGTAAGGAATAACATTAATAAAAGGAAATATTGAGTATACATTGTTTAGACAGTAACCTAACAACACAAAAGACATAAACTCTTATGGTTATTATATTGCCTTTGGCAATGGACAAGTGTCTGTTTGATATATGCACTCTAAATTGCTAGGAATCTGTATAATTTATGACTTGACTTTTCAATATATTAATTTTTACATTTTTTGATTAATCTACAGAACATGATGTCTCTTTTAGTCATAATTGTAATATGGCCTTTGCAAGGTATTCTTTTAGTCATAATTGTAGTATGGCCTTTGCAAGATATTCTTTTAGTCATAGTTGTAATATGGCCTTTGCAAGGTATTCTTTTAGACATAATTGTAATATGGCCTTTGCAAGGTATTCTTTTAGTCATAATTGTAATATGGCCTTTGCAAGGTATTCTTTTAGTCATAATTGTAATATGGCCTTTGCAAGGTATTCTTTTAGTCAAATTGTAATATGGCATTTGCAAGATAATTAGTCATAATTGTAATATGGCCTTTGCAAGGTATTCTTTTAGTCATAATTGTAATATGGCCTTTGCAAGATAATTAGTCATAATTGTAATATGGCCTTTGCAAGGTATTCTTTTAGTCATAATTGTAATATGGCCTTTGCAAGGTATTCTTTTAGTCATAAATGTAATATGGCCTTTGCAAGATATCTGTTTTCATTTAGTAATTGTCATTTGATTATATGTCTGCAACATGATTTATACATTTAATTAAGTTTTATTTTTTTTATACAATTTCAGGCTGGAAAAGTTCTTGAACATTCAGACCCCTCAGTAATCCTGTTCCTGCTAACAGCATTCACAGTGGCTACTATATCACAATGTTTCCTCTTCAGTGTTTTCTTCTCCAAAGCTAACATTGCAGCGTGTGTTGCTGGGTTTCTGTACTTCATGTTGTATTTGATATACCCTCTGTGTACTCAGTGGGAGGAGCTAATGACAAGTACACATAAAAATCTAGCTGTAAGTAAAACATGTACTCCATTATGTGTTAACCTCTTTCTTTATCTAGCAGATTTGTCATGTATTTCATTGAAGGAACAGATGATAAGGGTCTCTCTGCAAGTAAATTTACAAATGGAATATTGCATCTTAATTCTGATATTATTTGCATATTTGGAAATACCTTAATACCTCGGTTTTTGAACCCAAAGACACATATAACCAATAAACATCTAGCTAGACAACTATTATGTGGGATCAGGGTCATAGTTATAACAAGTATATTCTAGCATATGTTAAATGGATTCAATACGGTACAGGGTAAAATAGTTCCTACTCATTTATTAAACCAGTTGTGATAAGACTTTGCTAGTATGTTATTTTTTTTTTAGTTAATACATAAACATGTATAAAGCATCATCATATAAGTTATATTGACTGATGTGATTCTTTATAACAGGGTCTCTCATCCAGTGTGGCCTTTGGTTTTGCCTGTAGTTATGTAGCTAGGTATGAGGAGCAAGCTATTGGTATCCAGTGGAGTAACATTGGTGATACACCTATTGTTGATGATGATTACAGCTGTTTGAATTGTATAATCATGATGATTGTTGATGCCATTATATATGGTTTGTTTACCTGGTATATAGAAGCTGTTTTCCCTGGTAAGCAGTCATTATATCTTTGTGTAGTAAAGTAATTTATTGCACAAATTTAAAAAAATAAATGTTTATTTGATTGTACTATTTTGGAATAATGTATAACTTCGAAAAAACAAGACCATTATGATTAAAAATTTAGATTCTTCCACTGCATAAAGTAGATAACATAGCATTGCACAAGATTAGGTGGTGAAATCTTTCTCTAATAATATTTAGACGATATCCAGAAAATCTTGATCCTTTCTTTAGAATGATCTGTAAAAAGATGTGTTCTTTTAATGTGACGTCATAAGGCATGGTCACCTTTTTACATCACAAAAGGAAATTCAGAAGAAAACAAATTAGACGTCATAATTAATTTTTTGACTGATGAAGAACTGACATCAAACAAACCACACATTGATAAGATAAAAATAATCAGCGCGTCAGGAAAAAAATTAAATTGAGTAGGAATTAGAGAAAGACTACTAAAGGCTTAAATTAATTCAGGTACTCTCATAACCATAAGTTATGCAAGTTTTTTTTATATATATATATCTTGTTAATCAATTTAAGGTCAGTTTGGAATTCCAAGGAAATTTTATTTCCCCTTTCTGAAGTCATATTGGTGTGGCTCATCTATATCTAAAGAAAGAAGTGACCAGTACATGTATCAAGGGTCAACTATGGAGCTCAAAGGTCAAGGTAAGTAGTAACTTGATCTGTACAAATGTTTCTATATCTTATTGGTAGAAATTAAATATGAACTAAGCATAATTGTTTGGGCCTATTTTATACTCTGTCAAACAACTTTAAGACATCACAAAAAGATTCAGTCATATTTTAAAACTATGTGGTAGATAAATTTTCATAGTATTATATCTTTAAAATGAAAGTAAATATTAATGTAGTGAGAATGAGATTCAGTTATGATTTTTAAAAAACAATGCTGTGATTCTTTCTGTAAGGTAATACCAATGTAGATTTATGTAAAAATAAAAACCATGTCGAGTTCCTGTCTCCAAGGTAATGCCAATGTAGATTTATGAATAACTAAAACAATGCCTGTTCCTTTCTCCAAGGTAATGCTAATGTAGAAGAAGAACCAAAGAACAAAAAAGTGGGTGTGTCCATCAGAAATCTAAAGAAAGTTTACAAAACTGGAAACAAAGTAGCAGTGGATGGTCTATCAATTAACTTTTACGAAGGACAAATATCATCATTCCTTGGACATAATGGAGCTGGAAAGACAACTACGATGTAAGTTTTTTACAATATTTTTTGTGGTGCATAAGATTGGTTAAAGATATCTGATGACTTTTTCAGAAGTTCAGAAGCATATAAAAACTTTTATACTTTGTAGTGTTACTAAAGATCAGGAAAGAAACTTAATGTCGAAAGATCACAGGTCATTTAATATTGTTTTTTAATAGGCGATTTATTTTTATAAATTTACATTTTTGGCCTACCTGTATTCATATGTAAGAAGGCCCAAGTATGGCATATTTGTGGCAATTTATATTCCCATTTATTCTCTTCCAGGGAAATGTTTGAAAAATGTATCACATACTGAATTTGAGTTTGTTTACATAAAGCACTGTGGGCACTTAAAAGTTTTCAAATGTACCAAATTGGAGAAGTAAAATTTCCTTGCTGAACTGTCCATTTTTTAGCATACCTAATAGCCTTGACTTTGGGAATATGATTGAAAATATTTAAAGAAAAGCTGAAATGTGTTTATTTTACAGGTCTATTCTGACTGGACTGTTTCCTCCATCAGATGGCACAGCCTTTATCTATGGTCATAATATACTGACCGAGATGGATGCTGTCAGGGACAGTCTTGGCATGTGTCCACAACACAATGTCTTGTTTGACAAGTAAGTCTAGAATTATTAGCCTGTATCTGTGGTCATGAATTAGACTGAAAAGAAATATTTTTAAATGTGTCCTCAACACAATGTATAACTTGACGTGTACGCTTCTGATTTATACCCCTCTTCTAGAGGTATTTTACTTACAATTTATCTGTCTGTTTGAACAACACAATATTTGTCATACTTTTCTAAGCTTTAATTCTGACTTATGGGTAAAGTATGACTTTGGTTCTTTATTTATGTTTATGAGAAATAGTAAAAATTTCTTTGATCTTAACATCATAAAACCCGATATTCAAATGGCAGTAATCTTAAATTACTAAAGCTTAAGTTGCTCATGGTTGCATGCTAGCCTTGGTTGCTGTGTGTAGTTGTTAAATGCCTGGTTGGTTCAACCTTAAGATTTAAAATTGATATTTTCTGCTTTTCTTCTTGGCATGTGGCATTAAGGAGTTGATGCAAAAAAAAATATGTTTAGAATAATGTGTTAAAATAGTGTGACATGTCTTCCTGTAGACTGTTAACAGAATAATGTGTTAAAGTAGTGTTACATGTCTTCCTGTAGACTATTAACAGAA
Source organism: Mytilus edulis (assembly GCF_963676685.1). NCBI lineage: Eukaryota > Metazoa > Mollusca > Bivalvia > Mytilida > Mytilidae > Mytilus > Mytilus edulis. The sequence goes on along the minus strand of NC_092344.1, from coordinate 114,172,579 downwards.
TAATGTGTTAAAGTAGTGTGACATGTCTACCTGTAGACTGTTAACTTGCTTGTGAACCAGCACTTTAAAAGTTCTGTTCAATTTGTCAGTCTTATACACAGCAGAATTTATATTTACTTCATATAGACATATTCTCATCCTACGAGTGCATTTAATTTGACACAGGAGGTAAAACAGCCATCCTTAAATAAAAAGAAGGATGTATTGAAATTTATATTTGTGACATAACTGTAATTGTATTATAGACTAACAGTTGAAGAACATCTATGGTTTTATGCTCGATTGAAGAATCTTGAACCTGAAAAAGTCAAACGAGAAATGGTGAAAATGATTCAGGATGTTGGATTGCCACACAAAAAGAAGGAATTATCTTCATCACTCTCTGGTAAATATAATTATTGTATTTCATCATACATGTAGCATTTATGTGTCCTCTTTTGCTCATTTGAATTGTCTGTAAATTAGCATACCATATCACAATAGCTAAGAGTTTGAAGTTCAGTTTAAAGACCAAACAGCCTATTGTTTATGCGCATCAGCTAACGCAACTTGGTAGTGACATAAAAGCTCTATGACGTTGTTTCTAGCAATGAAAAAACGTCAAATTATAACGTCCTATTTCGCGTTTTCCACGGATTCCAACATGGTGTACGCTACGTAGGTACGCTACGTCTCCCAAGAAAAGAGGAACTATTATGCGTCGCGCTACTTTAATATCCTGTGGAGATTTAACACAAATGGACACATAAGATACTACACTATATTTAACCTTCGTTCTAATAAAAATAATAAAATATAAATTTTGATCTCAACTTTTTGCATTTGCGCCGTTCTGCATTTCATTTTTTTTCTTCTTCACTTGTGTAAATTTTGTCTTTCGTTTGCGCCGATTGTGTACAGGTAAGGTGACAGGTTTTTTTTTGCCCAATTTATGGGCATTATGTTTTCTGGTCTGTGCGTCCGTTCGTTCGTCCGTCCGTCTGTCCCACTTCAGGTTAAAGTTTTTGGTTACAGTTTTTGGTCAAGGTAGTTTTTGACGAAGTTGAAGTCCTATCAACTTAAAACTTAGTAAACATGTTCCTTATGCAATGATCCTTCTAATTTTAGTGTCAAATTTTCAAAAATTAAAAAAAAATGAGTATTCACAAGGTTAGGCCCATAATCAAATATTCGTAAAAGTTTTGACATACTGGCAACATGTGCATGTAACTGAAGTCTGGATGATTCCCGTAAAATAATGTCCGATCTTGCAATGAAGTTAAAATTTATTTATACTGCTTATTTGACAAAATCTTATAGTAAAAATAAAATGATAACAAAGGGTAATTTTTGTTTGTCATTTGTTTCATTTCAAATTGTCTTAAGGAGAAATGATAAACATATTGTCTAATCGCACTGAAGCTTACAGCTAATTTTCTAATGTATGTAGATCAGCACTTTGGTTTGCCTGCTTGCTTTGTTTGTATATTTTGTATAATTATATTTTGATAACGTCCAATTCAATTAAATAGCATGTATACAGGTTTACATACCTATATATAAAGATGTCAATCTTAATAACAGAACTTGAGTAAACATTAATTAAGGAAGCCAACCAAAGTTTCACCCTACATGCATTAGGAAATTAGCTGTAAGGCAAAAAGTATTAATAAAACTAATACTCAGCGAATGTGAATGTGAATTAAAATTAAAATTTTCGGTGTTTAAAACTAAATTGTTGTAAGTTTAACTTATGACAAAAACAATTGCTCCAAGAATAATATCTGAAATAAAATCGCTCCCTTTCATTTAGCTACAACTGTGACCGGAAAGATTGAAAACAAATTTCGATTTTCAATGCCGGCAACAACCTTTTCTTTGTTTTAATTTCCAAAATGAGCAATTTAGATTTATTATATTTTATCCTGTTGGAGAAATCTTACTTTGTAGTTTTCAACGGAAAATTATTTCTAAATTAATTTTTGAATCAAAAACTTTTTGCATTTTATATTTACTGTCTCGTTTATTGAAAACACATGAGGTAGTAATAAAAGGATTGTATTTTAAGATAGATGTATAACGTTTTAGAATCAAAACTTTCATTCATATATTATACCTATAATTTTAATTTCCTAATATCTTAAATATTCTAAAATAACGAATTCACAAACTCGATGCAATAATTTCTAAACGTTCGTCCTAGGTCGGCAAAAATAATGGTATAAAGAACTCCGTCCATGCTTTTGTATGTCCGTCTTTCAACAGTACCGAATGAGTTCGTTACGGCAATCTTCTGAAATTGACGCGAAAAAGAAACAAGCACATCTAGTCTGGTATAGTCAAATACTCTGTAAGTTAACCAGTGCCATCTTTCATTTCTTTTTTTTATTTTCAATCATTTTGCTTATGTGGGACAGAGGACAAAGACAGACTTTCCTAACAAAAGCGGCGTGAAAGGTTATTTTAAACAATTTTCCATTCCGACGGATGGTGTTTCTGAAGGTTAATATTGTGCGGCAACATCGTAAGATCTGATACTGACACATGCATTTAATCTCTTGTATTACCGGATAATAAAGTAGGTGAATATAGTTGTCATTCTTGGAAATTTAAATGTGGGTTTCAAACGTCCAATTTGCGATTTTTTTTCAAATAGTGCGCCAGCAAGGAAAGTTTGTACTATGACGTCAGATGCAATGGTCTGAAGAAAGACAACTCTTTTCTACAAAATGAACGAGAAAAAAACATGAAAATTACTTAGAACTTTTTTGAAAGGTCGGTGACATACGCTTTTTATTGCTTTATTTTGAAGAGTACACATAGCACTTTCCTTCTTGAAATTATTATGAAGAAATCACTGGTAGATATTTTTTATTACTGGAAACGTTTTTCATTTTTACGTTTTATTTTTGGCGGGAATGAAATAAATCATATTTTTAAAGATCAAAACAATACGAGTCTAAAACTCTTGAACCTCTAGTCTGGTATAGTCAAATACTCTGTAAGTTAACCAGTGCCATCTTTCATTTCTTTTTTTTATTTTCAATCATTTTGCTTATGTGGGACAGAGGACAAAGACAGACTTTCCTAACAAAAGCGGCGTGAAAGGTTATTTTAAACAATTTTCCATTCCGACGGATGGTGTTTCTGAAGGTTAATATTGTGCGGCAACATCGTAAGATCTGATACTGACACATGCATTTAATCTCTTGTATTACCGGATAATAAAGTAGGTGAATATAGTTGTCATTCTTGGAAATTTAAATGTGGGTTTCAAACGTCCAATTTGCGATTTTTTTTCAAATAGTGCGCCAGCAAGGAAAGTTTGTACTATGACGTCAGATGCAATGGTCTGAAGAAAGACAACTCTTTTCTACAAAATGAACGAGAAAAAAACATGAAAATTACTTAGAACTTTTTTGAAAGGTCGGTGACATACGCTTTTTATTGCTTTATTTTGAAGAGTACACATAGCACTTTCCTTCTTGAAATTATTATGAAGAAATCACTGGTAGATATTTTTTATTACTGGAAACGTTTTTCATTTTTACGTTTTATTTTTGGCGGGAATGAAATAAATCATATTTTTAAAGATCAAAACAATACGAGTCTAAAACTCTTGAACCTGTATTTGATAGATACAAATCTACTGTTTAACGTGAAACAAGAATTATGCTTGTAGGTTTGATATAAAGTATTTTTTGGAGAGTTTATATAACAAGCACATATTATGTTAATATTCGGGAAAACACGAAACTGAGGTTGCTATAGCGACAAAACTAAGTCGGTGACCCCCAATTTTTTTCATCATATTTTGTTCCTCAAATCATGAAATACCTTCACACAAAATTTTAAGGAAAAATCACTGGTAGAAATGAATAGGCTGTTTGGTCTTTAATAGTTCTGTGGTCTGATTGGCCAGAACATCAAGTGCAAGACCACACCATATTCATTGAATTTCGCATTTAGAGAAAAAGAGTTACCCAATCAAAACATTAAGAACTAAAGAATATAATTTCATTTTAGATTGAGCCATATATAAATTTTTTTTATTTTTTTTAGGTGGCATGAAGCGGAAGCTTTCTGTAGCTATAGCCTTTGTTGGTAATGCCAAAACAGTTATTCTTGATGAGCCTACAGCTGGTATTGATCCATATGCCAGGAAAGAGATTTGGGAAATTTTACTTAAACTCAAGAAAAGTAAGAAGTTTAATTTGTTCTATTTCTTTACTCTATGTTCATAATCTTTTGAAACAAGTTTTTATATATTGTGAGCCTCATTTGAAATGTGACTTGTCACTTGCCTTCATTTTGAATAAATTTAAAAAAAAACAGCATTCAATTCTATAATGTTAAATCTGTAAACAGTCCACAAATGTTTATGCATTCATTTCATCATGAGTATCGATTAGTAGATTAATTTGTAGTTTCAAATTGGCAAACAAGTTTAGCAAGACAATCTTCATCTATTGATAAGTCAATTAGACAGAAATCATCATTTAGTTCCTTATAGAAGTTATTGTCGTTAAATGAGATTATTACATTGGTTGCAATGAATTACATTGATTTCCCAGTTAGATAAAAACCGATAATTTCACATGTGAAATAAACGTGGTTATTTCACTCTCTGACGTCATACAACAATAGGCGTTGTCAAGACGTCGATAACGTCGGATCAAAACAAATTGTCAATGCGTAGGAAAAAGATATAGTTCCTTACATTTTCTACATTAATTTCATAAAAAAAAAACATTTGCCAATGTAATAAAAAGAATAACTAATCGCCGTATTTGAATATCAAAAATAAGACAACTTGTGACCGAACGCCGCTATGGATTAAACTCGTGCTGCGCACTCGTTTAATCCATGCGTCATTCGGTCACGCGTTGTCTTATTTTTGATATTCAAATACGGCGATTAGTTATACTATAAATATTTTCACATTTTTGTGTTGTTGGAATCAGAAAATCTGAATAAAAATGAAAAGATAAAAAAAAGAGAATTTCAGTCATCAATTATGTTTCCACTTCCCAATACTTGTATCCATAGAACACATTGTCATCTTAGTATTGTATTATTCATTACTGTTTCTGTTAACAGAGAGAACGATTATTCTGTCTACACATCACATGGATGAAGCTGATGTACTTGGTGACAGAATTGCCATTATCTCACAAGGTAAACTATGCTGTTGTGGTTCTAGCCTCTATCTGAAATCCCAGTATGGTAATGGATATTATCTGACCTTAGTACAGGATGATGGGAAGGGTAATGACAAAGAAGACAGTGATGATGACATGGATTTTATGGATTCCAGGCCACAATCTAGAGGAAGTGTAAGGACAACTGTAGATGTCAAGGTAAATTCATTTTTGTAAATGATAAAAAAAATATTGGAAAGGAAAAAAACCCTGTACAACTAGTATTTAAATATTAAAGCTAGCTAAACAAATTTGATATAATGTTATGCAATAATTTTAATGTATGTTTGCCATATAATGACACCCTAATTACCAAATTTTCCACTTCACATCAAAATGTTATCTATTCTATTTAAACTTAATAGTGGTTAATACTCATTTAGACATACATGTATATTTATAGTAGTTTACTAACGAATTGTTTTTAATGATATTACAGCCAATAGTAAATAATCAGTTTGAAATAGAAGATGAAGGATTTGGTGACAATTCTGATGACAAAAGTGATAGTGGTGGATCTAAGCCTCCAACTCCTCCTCCAGAAAGTGCAACCATGGTACCAGGTAGGTTTATCATTTCCATACAAATAGAAAATAAAGAAAAGTGTTTTTCATTTTCAGATCCTTGCAAGTGAAGTGTGTACAAAATTAATCAGTATTTCAATCAAATTGCAGGTCATTGATTGCTTAGAATTGATTTCCATATTTGCTAAAAAAAAAATTAAAATATATTTTTGGAAGATTTATTTTCAAATTTTCTTTTTAAGGATTTTCTACAAAGAGAACTACTGAATTTATTGGTAAATATGTAAAGAAGGCCAAGCTTGTTGAAGAGAGCAGCACAGAACTGACCTATCAACTACCAGCAGATGCAGCTCATTCAGGACAGTTTGAACAATTATTCAAACAGTTAGAAAGATGCCATAAAGATATGGGGATATCTAGCTTTGGTATATCTGATACAAGTCTAGAGGAGGTTAGTAAAGTAGAAAATTGGGAATTGAAATGGGCAATTTTTTAAAGAGACAATAACTAGATCAAAGAGCAGAACATGGCTAAAGGCCACCCATCAATGGGTCTTCAACACTGTAAGAAAATCTAGCACCCTGAGGCGGGCTTCAGCTGGCTCCCAAACAAAAATGTGTACAAGTTCAATGAAAAAAGACGTCAAACTAAACTGTAGTCTATTCTGAACACTCAAATTGTGATATGTCATTAAATAAAGTGAATACAAATCACCTTAGCGAGTAACTAGATATGCCAAGGCATTGTTAGTTTGTTTTTGTGATATGAATTTGAATGTCCCTTTGGTATTTTCTGCTTCTCTTTTAGAAACTTTCTATAAACTGGACCATTTTGAAGAAACTTATTTAATTTACTTATATCATATGATTTTTTTTTTAATTTACATAAAAGAATTATTCTTAAACAAGATCCTTTAAAAGAAAGTTATGGCAAGGAACCTGACACACAAAATTATGTTTTGACGAATTAGCTTATTTGTGTGTCAGGTTTGGAGTAAGAATTGCATTCACATTCAAAACCCTGATTGGATTGGCTAGATAGTTTTCATACCTTATCATTACTTTTGAGTACAAAAAAACATTGCAAAACTCCAGTTAACATGCAGTGTAATAGAAGGACAAGTCACATGGTATATCTTATCTCATATCAGTTTACAGGATGATAGAAATGAAATGCCTATAAACTTATGGCAGTGTTCCCTTTTAGTATTTAATGTTGATGTTTTTATTTTACAGGTATTCTTGAAAGTAGCTGAAGAGACTGGAGTTGATCAGGATGATGAAACAAAAAGGAAGAAATTAGAGGAAGGAACTGATAGTATGTATTGATTTTTTATACTCCACACTATGAAGAAACTGGGATATTTAGTTTTTGACCCATCTGTCAGTCATTTTATCTTTGCCTGATGTTATTTCCAATATATTTGGAGTTATGGTCACATATAATGAGAGGAAGATCCGTAATGAGTTACAGTTCACAACATCCAAGGTCGTGGTCATAGTTACTCAAAATAGATTGGCATTGTGCTTGAAAGTAGTGTCTTCATGATAAATCAAATACTGTAGATGGTCACACATAATGAGAGAAAGACCATATTGATTTTTAGGCCACTTCATCCAAGGTCAAGATCATAGTATTAATTTTATTAGGGTATAAATTACATTCATAGTAGGCATTAACAATTATGGTTGAAAATATGTTAATTTTTACTCAAAGTGTGTCACATAACCAAATATCAAGTATATTGGTTACATAGGGTAAATCACTTTTTCTTCATATTGCATGATTCTTAGGTGGAGTCATACAATAAAACAATAGACCAAAAAGTGCAGAAAAGTAGTTACTGGGCATTAATTCAAATACTGTGAAAATATAGGATTGCAACTTTACTTTGATATATGGTCACATATAATGAGAGGTAGACTTGTATTGATATATAGGTCACTGCATCAATGGTCAAGGTCTTAGTAAATAAAATCTAGGACCTTTTAATGGTTAGTTTCAAATATTTTACGAAGGAAGTAACACCACTTTTAACCATGTACCAAAATAAACCATGCCTTCTAACTTTCCACATGGTCCTTTTAACCAATCATATACATAGAAATGAAAAGGAGTTAAGATAATTACAAATATTCGATTTTTTTCTTTATTCCTGTGATTTTTTATTTATCCTAAAACCTAATTTATTTTTAGGTGGTAGATTTGCTAAACCTGTCACTAGACTCAGCTTCAGAAGGAAGAAAAAGAAATCATTCCTGAAAATGTTAGCAATAAAAGGAAAGAACCCTAAGGTAGACTCAGAAGAACTTATGGATGATACAGGTATATCATATTTTAATTTACAATCCAATGTCTCTAATAACATAAGAATTTATGTATAAATATTGTTCTGTTGTAGAAATTAGAATTGCAGGATTCAACACACATAAACACAAAATGTTGTTTGAATAAGGAAGAAAAACACTCATTTCTATAAGGTTTAGGCAACAATTTGTTTCTCTTAACTTTAGTTTGCCGTAAGCAAATGTTATTAAACTTATACACAATGCTTATTAACACAAAGAAACAGATCAAGTTTGAATTTTAATTGCGTCTCCTTTACTGTTCTAGAGTTATACTCCTTTACAAATGAAAAATTTCCAGTCTCTACTTTGAGTTTGCCTCTAGCAAATGTTATGAAACTTATACATTACCCTTATTACCACTCAACTCAGATCAAGTACAAATTTGGATGCGTCACTTTTACCATTTTGTAGTAATGTCCCTTTCTAATGTTATATGGAAGCACTGGTGCTTTCTCATTTGTTTCAGTTTTGACATTTGGAGATATCTACATATTCACATAGGCTATTCTAAAAAAAAAAAGCTTTCATTACCACCCCTTAGTTACGTATTAGTTATCATGTAACATAATTTTGATATTTACTAGTTGAAGGCAAACTGTCAGTAAATGAATGAAAACCAATTGTTATATATTCCTTAGCATAATAATCTTGGTTGTGATGTTCATTTAATGGTAATGATTTTGTTCTAGTGGACTCTCCAGATAAATGTCTTCTTCAAAAAGGTAGCAAATTTTTGTTAAGATTTATTTTATGCATGATTTGCTTTAGAATTGTCCAGAATGTTATTTATTTAATGAATTTTGGTGTTAAAATGTATCATCTACTACATGATAGGAATGATGATATGTGGTATTAAACAAAAACAGAAAAAAAACAAATGCATGACTAATTTGGTAATGGATTTAAATTTTTAAGATGTAAGTGATCAGCTCCTCATCTTTTTTTAATGATTTTTCCATGCATTATTGTATATATTTTCTTTTCATAAATAATATTTATAAAACTTAAAAATGTTAGTTTTATTATAACTTTATGGCCTGCTAATATATAGAATGTGTTATGGCTTCACATTCCTTTTTGTAAATTATTATTTCTCTTACATTTTCCTTGTCAACATCCTTTCTCCCTTCTCTTTCACTAAGCACAATACCCATGTCGATCTTTTTTTGCCTGAAAGCTTGTCAAATGATTTGGAAGTTGTTTGGAAATGCTAGGATTAAAGTACATTGACAATAGCATGAAATGAACATGATTTTTCAGTCCAGTGAAAGAATTAGAACAATGATTTGGTACAAAAAGAATCATAGTATGTGATCTTAACACCTTACGAGTTATAGAAGCTTTTATTATACATTCAAGTGTTTGATTTCTAAAGTGACTTAAAAAAAAACTGAATCATAAATTTGTATTCAGTCTTGCAAACAGTAAAAATAATTGTTGTATTTCTAGTAAGAATTGATGAAGCCGTTAGTTTTAACTAAAATAGGAAAATGCATAAAGATATGAATGTATATATTATATAAAAATCAAATCGTTATTTGTCATATACATCCCAAAAGTTTTAATAGCTTTATTTAAAGTATGCAGTCTAAATTTTTCAAAGAACAGAAAAATATGCATGCATCTAAATGGAATTTTATCTGTTTAAGTATTTTTTTACTGACTCAGAAATGTTACATTGTATTTAAACCGTTCAAATTCCTATAGCAGGCAATTTTTTTTTCTATCATATCTTTTTAAAAAGAAATGTTGAGGAGAATTGTGTGCAAAAAATCCATCAATGAAAAATATTTAAAATGAATTGTATTCACAGAATCTGTAATATCAGTTCCAACCAGTGAAAAGAGTATTGAGACCGGCTTCAGCCACAAGGACCATGTGAAACATACAGGAGCTAGACTCAAACTTCAGCAGTTTAAAGCTATCTTTTTGAAAAGGTTCCACAGACTTCGACGTAGCAAGAAAGGATTCTTCTTTGAGGTAACAATATATTTTGTTATAAAGTTATTTCTATTTAATTGTAGAATTATATTTTCCAAGGAAGTGCAAAGTTCAAACTACCTTCAGAATGATTTTTGGAATTGTATAATTTTCACTTCTTTAACTATTTTTTTGGTTTTTGAAAAAATGAGTGTTTATACATATAAGAATCCCAAACATAAAATAGTTTAATAATTTACCATTATTTATTTATTATCTTTATTATATAACATAGTATATCTATTTCAATGCTGTTATCTATTTTCAGATCATTATGCCAGCATTGTTCATATTGGCTTCTATGGCCCTTGCAAAGATACGACCACCATCATTTGGAGAACCACCTCTGGAACTTCAGCCATGGATGTATACTCCACAGAAAGGAGCACCAAATCTGTATACCTTCTTTAGGTGAGGCTTATGTTATTACCTGTTATATCTCTGTGTGTGGATGGTTTACCTTGTCCATCTGTTTGTCTTCTTGTTTGATTGTCTCTCTGATCATCTGTCAAACATTTCCATTGCATCTAACTTAGCATGTAAAGTATGAGATGATGGGATATTTGGTCTGGAACTTCATAATGTTGAATAAAACTGTTTATTATATACTTAGTGGTAAATACAGATAAATTGTATGTGTAATACAATGGCAACCCGTGATGATATTGATATCAGCACGGTTGCAAAAGCTTTATCACACCTTTAATCTGTATGACGTCACGTCATCGATTGCAGTCATTGTTGCAAAGGCTTTATCAAAACCCTAATCTGTATGACGTCATGTCAAACCTATAATCTGTATGACGTCATTTCAATCCTCCTTATCTGTATGACGTCATGTCACATAAAAAACATCTACTTGAGATATATGTACATAATAAAGTGTATATGATATGGCTTTTTCAATATCTCACACCGTATCAACCCTCAACCAATATAATCCTTCGAGCAGAGCTCTTGTGATTATATTGGTGTCTCGGTTTGATACGGATGCGATATTGAAAAAGCCATATGATATTCTCTATGTATTGTGATTTTAGAACATAACTGGCTGTTACTTTCTGTTTGCTGAATCTTAGTCTTATTATGCAATCTAAGCAGAAAATATATTATATCTTCTTAGCTTCTGTATTACAGAGTGATTTGATAGTTGATTAGGAACATAAATATTTTGAGTTATACTTTGTAAACAATTTTCAGACCTACTTGGCAGTCACTTCCTTATACATTTTTATGACACCCACTGAATATGTATTCTTTAATGTTATATAACTAGTGGTAGTATACTTTTTTGAGCATTGTATTCAACTCCTTGTTTTTACTAAATAACATGTGATTTTCAAATTAATATTTTTTATTTTTCAGCAATGATGGAAATGACTTTGGTGTTGGTGCAGACCTAACGAAAACATTACTGACAAAACCATGGATGGGCAATAGATGTATGGACCCAAAGATTAAACAGATCAGGTAATAGCTAACAGTTAACATTAAGAATAAAGAGTGCAGTTTTTCTCGAGCATATTTTCAGAGCATAAATTTTTAATTCTAGTTCAAGAGTTAGACTGTTTACCAGTTATAGTTTACATGATTCTACGATGTAATCAATTTACATTTTTGTATTTCTAAAACAGTGAATGAACCATAATTTTGTCCTACTGTCAAGAGATATATTGTTCAATAGCTATGTATGTGTAAACACCATATTGCCACTATGTGGTGAATTACAGTTGTAGAGTAAATAAAGTTATAACTGATGATATACCTTTTTTTGTAAATTGGCAACCTCTAGATTAATTCTCTTCATTTTCCAGACTACTTGCAAGGTATTTAAAACTCAGATAAACTAGACATTCTTAAAAAGATGACAAGTCGGACATGACCTTGGAAAACAAATTTATGTTTAGGATAGGATACTAATTATCAAATAATTACACTTGCCATGTACAAAGTAGACATACAATCAAATATTTATATTTCTTGCAGTGATTATTCCTGTAAAGCAGATAGTTATGAATCTTTATGGACAAATGGTGGCAGGTTTACTGGTAATGACGCTATAGACTTTCCACAATGTGACTGTTCTAGTGGATTTCAAGTGTGTCCGTCAGGTAAAACTATTAGGAGAATAATTCTATTGACATGTTTACTTTTGAACTGTTAGTATTCTAGTGAATTTTAATTTTTTCATTCCCTTGAAATTAGTGAATTTTCTGACATAAATGTGAAGGGTAGAAATAAATGATTGTAAAACCTTCTTAAAACAGTGAGAGAAAAAGCAAAAGATTTCAAGTAATTTGTTATACATTAACAGGTGCTGGAGGTCCTGAACCACCTAAGAAACTGCTACCGACAACAGACTACCTATATAACATGACTGGTCGTAACATCAGTGATTGGTTGGTCAAGACAATGAAGCCGTTCCAGAAAAGGAGGTAAGATAAGACAACCTTTGAGTGTGAAAGTTGTGACTGTTTTTTGTCGAGCCTGCAACTTTTGTTGCAGAAAGCTCGACATTGGGATAGTGATCCGGCGGTGGCGGCGGCTTTAGCTAACTTCTTAAAAGCTATATATTTTAGAAGGTGGAAGACCTGGATGCTTCATACGTTGTATATAGATGACTCATGTTACGAACTTTCCATCAGTCACATGTCCAATGTCCTTGACCTCATTTTCATGGTTCAGTGACTACTTGAAAAAAAAATTAAGATTTTTTGTAATGTTAAATTCTCATTTATTATAAACTTAGGATAACTATAATTGGTATGTGTGTACCTTGCAAGGTCCTCATGCCTGTCAGACAGTTTTTCACTTGACATTGACCTCATTTCATGATTTATATGTCAGTTGCAAAGGTTTTATTTGACCTTGACATAATTTTCACAGTTCAATGCCAAGTGTTAAGTATTAGTGTTTTAGTCTGGTTTTTTTTTAAATTTATAAGCAATAGTTCAACTATATTTATTGTATGGAAGAATTGTTAGCTGTACATGTCTGCCTGGCATGTTTCATCTGACCTTGACCTCATTTTCATGGTTCATTGATCAATGATTAGTTTTCTTGGTTAACGTTGAGTTTATGTGACAGTTGTAATAAATTTATATTTAGGACTATCAACATTATATCAATGATTAGTAAAGAAGGCGAGACATTTCAGTGTGTGCACTCTTGTTTTTAACTAGGAAGCTATATCCTTTTTTAACCTGTGATTATACCCCCGCTTTACCGCTTTAAAAAAGGGGGGGTATACTGTTTTACCTCTGTCTGTCAGTCCGTCCGTTCGTCCGTCCGTCCGTCCGTCCGTCCGTCCCTCCGTCCGTCAGTCAGTCCGTCCCATGAAACTTTCGTCACATTTTTCTCAGGAACTACACATCCACCCTTTCTGTAATTTGGTATCAACATTTATATATGTCAGCCATACCGTGTGATGCGTTTTCAGATTCATCACTTGACAACTTCCTGTTTACCGAACACTTGTCTGATTTTACACATGATAGCCAAGTTGAAAATTTTCGTCACATTTTTCTCAGGAACTACAATACAAGGATACCGAACACTTGCATATTTTTACACTATTAATATTATCCACTTGCGGCAAGGGTATCATCAGTGAGCAGTAGCTCGCAGTTTCACTTGTTCATACAAGAGTACATAATGTTTTAATACATTGCATAATAAACTGTTATGTGTTTATTAATTCTTGATAAATAAAAAGGGGGAAAAACTATTGTTTATTTTGCTTGTGATAATGGATGTTTATAGCACTGCACGGGTATGTCTCTCCATCTGTTGTTTTGTTTGTTTGATGATTCTTTCATCCATTTGTTTAATTTAATTTAGGTATGGTGGATTTTCTTTTGGAGATATTAACAATATCAGCCTGGCCCTGAACACAAGTAGAATACGAGAAATATTTGAAGACATTTTGTATAATTTGACTCAAACATCAACAAATTCATCAGAATTTTTTAATGACCTTGAGGACATTTTAGAAGATGCTGTTACACAGGATACTGTCAAGGTAAGACATTTCAAGGTTATGATAGATATGCTGTCAGTAACCTTTACCTTAAAAATAAGCAACTTTCTACCCAGTTATGAACTTGAATGCTTTTATGAAATTCTCCATATACATTTATTTCATGTTTGAAGCGGTGCAAATTTTTTATTTAATGTGACCTTTCCCAAAAGTTGCATTGTAGCAAAGGAGAAGAATAATAGTGGTCTGAGGCCAGAAACACAAAAAACGAATTTAACAGAAAGAAACAAATATCGGACTTTGGAAAAAGGGAGAGAGATTTTGCTACCTTTTATGGAATTTTCCATACATAATATATTTTACAAAAAATCATCCAACAACAGTTCACAAGCTGTAAATGCCCGCAATTTCGCGGGTGTGTTCTAGTAACTTATAATATTCACGCAAGTAACAGGTAATAGGCCACAATCATATGAGAAATTTTATAACATGTGACATTATGATTTCTATATTTTCAATAAAAACTGTGTTTTTCTATTCAAATATCAGTTAGATACATTCAGTTTGTATAAAATTTTAGGTATGGTACAACAACAAAGGTTGGACAGCCATTGTTTCATACATGAACGTGATGAATAATCTGATTCTACGTAGCCGACTGAGTCCTGGCCAGAATCCAGAAGAGTTTGGTATAACAACAGTAAATTATCCCATGAATGCAACTGTCAAACAATTTACTGAAGAAACACTGTAAGCATGTATTAATTTTATTCTTGTAATACAGTCCATTTAACAAAATAACTTATTCTTAAAGATGGAATTTATAGCATGTTCCATACAAACTATTTTAATGATTAATTTTTTTTGTTAAATATTTTTGGATGTAGTTGTGATGTAATACAATTTAAGATAAAATTATAATTAAAGATTATGGTACCTATGGACAAAAAGAATTTAAGATGCATTTGGAATTTTTATGGAAGCCATAACTGAACATGGGAAAAATGTAGCAATCATTTGTATATTTACACTTTTCTATTTATATTTTTTTGTAGATGAGAAAGTTTATATATTTACACTTCTCTATTTCTTTATTTGCAGACGAGAAAGTTTTATAGATGTGACTATAGCAATCTGTATGATATTTGCCATGTCATTTATACCTGCAAGTTTTGTCATGGTGTTGATAGAGGAGAGATCATCAAACTCCAAACATTTACAATTTGTTAGTGGTGTCAATCCATTTATTTACTGGCTGGCAAACTTTCTATGGGATATGGTAAGTAAAATCATTAGGAATGGAATATTGTATACACAAAAATTATTGTAAGGTTTTTATTAATGTAAAAAATGCGACTGGGTAGGAATCGCAATAATAAAAACTGACATTGTGGTATTGGATACATATAATTGAATGCATATTTACCTGAAATCATAATGAATAATCTTGCTTTTTTTGTGTTTTGAAAAAGTGCAAAAATAAATGCACAGAATAATTTCTAAATTTACAGTTATGGTTATAAGTGCTTTAATATCAAATCAATCAAATCAAATCAAATCAAGTTTATGGTACATTTATAAATTCACAATATAATATCAACTACTAAGTGCTTATCATTTAGATATAGTCAAATATTATGAGTGCCAGTAATACTTGAATACAATGAAAAAACTGTTCGAAACAATACTGAGGAAATGAAAATATAGGAAGTACTATTATACTTGTGCTCTTTGAACTCATTACTTTTGAATATCCATATAATCATGTTTAAATGAATGTTGTAGCCTTATAAGGTGTTTTTTGTAATATAACTGCAACTCTCTTTAAATGATATGTTTTTTTGGAAAGGCCCTGAATCAGTCTAAAATTTTAAAACTTCAGTTTAAATTCAGTTAATACATGTATCTGTAATTTTAATGTATATAATCATGGCTAATTTATTCTTGGAAAAGCTCTGTAAACAGACAATCTGACATAATTTGACTTCTGCAATCTTGGGATGATGGTAACTGATGTTACGATAATCTGTTACACACCAATGCTTATTGTAAACAAGAGCTGTCAAAATGACAGTTAACTGGATTCTTAAACATTTATTTGTGTTCTGGCATTTATCAATATTACAAGGACTAAAACTCCTAACAGGTAAAATTTATGATAACATATTAAAATTTTAAAAGGTTTGGTTAAACGGTTCATGAGTAAATGCACGGACACAACCTTTTTTAAACTTTCAAGAACCGTAACTCCTGAACGGTAAAAGTCAAAATCGTCATTATTGAACTTGACCTCCATTTTGTTGTCAGTAACAACATATTAAAATTTTAAAAGGTTTGGTTGACTGGTTCATGAGTAAATGCACGGACACGACATTTTTTAAACTTTCAAGAACCGTAACTCCTGAACGGTAAAAGTCAAAATCGTCATTATTGAACTTGACCTCCATTTTGTTGTCAGTAACAACATATTAAAATTTTAAAAGGTTTGGTTGAACGCTTCATGAGTAAATGCACGGACAACATTTGGTTGCCGCCCGAAGCCCGTCCGTCCGACTGCCCGACCGCCCGATCCCCAAATCAATAATCGACATTTTTGACACAAAAATCCGGTTAATGAACTACTGAATGTCTTTAAAATAATTAGGTTGAGATTGAGTTTTTGGAATCAAGATTGAATACTATTGTTTACATAAGACAGATGGATATTGATGTTGTGTTGTTAGAAATGAGGATAATATCATATATTTAAGATTGTATCCTGTTTTTCTGACTTGCATAATTTTATTTCAGGTGAATTATATGATACCGTCGATTTTATGTATTATCATCTTCTTGTGTTTCCAAACAAAGTCGTATGTTGGACCAGGAAATCTGGAGGTTCTCATTGTATTGCTGATCTTATATGGGTAAATATTACTGATTTAATCATTTTCTAGACTATCTAGACTATTTATAAATTATCTTTGGTCATCTCAAAGAGATCGATTTTCTCGCTTGAGCTGTTACTTCAAAAGTAAAAAAAAACAATCAAGTTGAAATGACTTATAAAAATCTGTTTATCACTATTCTGCTTATGACCATGATGACGAAGCTGAAATTAATAGCATGTGCACCCTTAGTTACTACTCATAATTTTTCATATCACTCTATTGTGCTGCAAAAGGAAATTATTAGTTTGTAAGATTGAAGGAAAATTTCGTAAAAAAGCGATAATATAGATTATCACAGTGTTATAATTTGTTAAAAAGTTTTCCTATAAACTGCAATTACAGTAATAAATGCAGTTCATTACTGGCATTTTATACCACATTTACAGAGAGATTGGTATACTGCAATATAGTTGTGTGTGTCTCCGACATCTGAGAACTGCTAACAACTTCTCTTTTCCATATGAAAATAAAATTAAATAATATGTATGATCATTGTTCACATATATTTTTGTTTGCATTTTAAAAGATTTCAAGGGAAACTTCTTGCTGTGATCATATATACCTTACTCATAGATTATTTACTACAGTTAAAGATATTTTCATATGGAATCTTAATGAGGGTACTGAAAGATTCAGTTTTGGCAGTTTTATTAAATTCAAGGTTACATGTTGAATCGCTTTCATTTTAAAATATTAGATAATGTAGTGTCATGTCTCTTTTGATTTACTTTATTATTTTGTTATGTATTTCAGATTTGCCATGACCCCTCTGATGTACCCCTTCACCAGATTTTTCAGTGTCCCCAGTACAGCCATGGTAGTACTGACATCAGTTAATATCTTCCTGGGAACTACATCTACACTGGCTACATTTATTATAGAATTCCTGGAAAGAGATGACGAGGTGATTTATTTATAGATCTTGCTTGACAAACTGAGCAAAAAACATTCATTAGAACAAGGGAGGATACAAAGAATCAATAATAATTTAAAGTTTTGTTTGGCCAAATACTCTTCTACAAGAAATAGTGTGTTATATATAGAAAACTATAGATCACTGGCCACCTTTCATTATCATATTTTTTTATCTGAATAATTTGGGGGTTTTTCATACAAAACACTGATCTTGTCTAGGTTGGCTAGGTCATTGGGGATTTCTGCTTATGTTAAAAGGAGAAATCAGTTTATTGCAAAAGTAATGGACCATTGAAAAGTTTCTGTAGAATTTTAAAACAAATGACATCTAAGTTGCTCAACTAATTCATTCATTATATATTTTATTGTATGTTTCAGGAACTGAAAAATGTCAATGCTATATTGAAAAAAGCCTTCCTATTGTTACCTCAGTACTGTCTAGGACGAGGTTTGACAGATATGTCTCGTAACCAGCTATGGGCAGATAACTCTGATATTATCAGTCCTGGCTCATGTAAGTTCATTTAGTAGCTAAGTAAGTACATATTGTTGTGTAAATCAGGTAATTATATTTTTATGTTCTATAGCTTTCTGATTTTTGATAAGTTATCATATGATCAAGAAGGTTCTACTGTAAAAGAAAAAGATATCAGTGTTAAATTTTAGTTCAATTTTTATAGGGATTATGCATAAAATAACAACACCTAAATGATTTGTTTTTAAACTCATATATATCACTATACCATGAATATTTCAATGTAACTAAAATTTATTAAATTATATATTATAGATGAAAAAGTATGGAAGTCACCATTTGAGTTTGACCAAGTTGGAAGGAATTTATTGTCCATGTTTTGTGTTGGTATCTTGTTCTTTATACTTAATCTACTGATAGAATACAACTTCTTCCTCAGTAGAAGGTAGGCTCATTAATAAAACTACTAAGTACTGTAGATTAGTTTATTTTTGTGGTCACCAATCTTTTGCGTCATATAATGGTATCATGTAGTCGTCTGCGTCGTTTGAAGACACATTTAGTTTCCAGACAATAACTTTAGAATATGGAATTGAATCTCTATAAATTTTAACAGAAGGTTCAATACGACTAAAGGAAGGTTGGGATTGATTTTGGGGGTTATGGTCCCAATAGTTGAGGAATTAGGGGCCAAAAAGATGGCCCAAAATAAGCATTTTTGTAGTTTTCAAACAATAACTTGTGTTCGAGGTTATGAATCTCTCTTAAATTATACCACAAGTTTCCATACCATGAAGGGATGGTTCGTAATGACTGGGGGGTTATGGCTTAAAATGTTTTGGAATTAGGGGCAAAAAAGTGGAAAAATGTTTTTTTCTGGTCAATGGACAATTACAACAATTTAAAAGCAGTGTAAGAGAGGTAATTCAAAAAAAATTAACATACAATGCTGGGTATGTTTGGATTTACCTCCCTTACACTACTTGTAAATTATGTATAAAGAAATGTCAAGTTTGGACTTGTTGCAAAAAACAGGGGGGGTGGTATTAGTTTTCAATTTTTTTCCACAAATTTCTCAAATTCAAATTTTTGAAAAGTCTGAAGAAGAAATCTTTAATTGCACAATATTGCATAATAGATTTGTAAGATCTTGACATTTGTTTTGTGCCAGAAACTCATTTCATGTCAAGAATTTAATCAATCCAAATTCAAAGCGGTATCAAGCTTGAATATTGTGTCCATACTTTCCCCAACTGTTCAGGGTTTGACCCCTGAGGTCGTATAAAGCTGCGCCCTGCAGAGCACCTGGTTGTAGATTGAGGAAAACCTTTCGTTTTTGTGAATATTTAAATTCAATGTTTTAGCAAAGTCTGCATACATTACTTTAGAAAATTTGTAATTTGTTGAACATTTAAATTTGTGGTTCCCCTGTACCCACGAAAGTCAACAAAATTGGTATCTAATAATTATTAATGAGTTCACAGTATAGTTTAAAAAGTATAACTAATCTAGCCAAGAATCATGTTGTTTGATACATTTAAGAAATGCTTGGTGTCAGTGGAAACCAGATAAAAAATGGATTCTATGACTGCAAGTGTAGTTTGTGGACTGTGATACATATTGTAGTTCATGTTCCTCAGATACTAAATGTATACAATCATTTTCTGTTAGTTAATTGCTAGACCTACTTATAGTTCCCATACAAATTTAATTTCAGTTTTTAAAACATCTTTAAAAGGTGGTACATAATACCACAGGGAGATAACTCTGTAAAAATCATCTCAATTTTTCATCACGTTGTATTGTTAAGGAAATATTAAGCTTCTCAATGATCAGAATTAGTGTTGTCAAACTGCCATATATACAAAAACAAAAATCTGATAAAGTGAATTGTTCAAGTTATTTTTTAAATTCTTAAATTTTTATCAAAGGGTCAAAGTAAATGCTTTGTCAAAATTTTATGAAAAGTAAACAAGCCAAATTAATTTTAGTCAAAGAGTTTCACTGTTGGATACCACCTGTTTCATATTTCCTAACCTTTTTGTTTGTAAACTTTCAGTTGGAGCTGTTTCTGGAATTCCAAACCTAACTTTAAATCCCTGGCTGATGAAGACATAGATGTTACTAATGAGAGAAAGAGAATAAATAACAAACAGACAAAGGAGGATGTTCTTATAATTGACAACCTGACCAAGGTAAATATATAGAGGCTGTTCCCTTAAAACATGTAATTGATAACCTCTTCAAGGTTATTGACTAGAGGCTGTTTCATTTAAAGATAATTATGGCACTTTTAAATGCTACTTTGGTTGGATGTATTAACCCTTTATTTTCAGAATAGATTAATAGAACCCCAGTTCTTCAATAAACTACTTCAATTGTTTCATGGAGATGCTATACTTTTGTGGGTCTAACCAAAAACTTATAATTTGTTTTTCCTGGTCTTCTCTTAGGCATAAAAAAAAGAAAGAATAAAACTTGTCAGTTTTTGAAGAATTGTTCTGGATAAGGTAACATAAATTCTTGTGGTCCAGAGTTGAACTTTGAGGGGAGTTCAGCCTTCTTTTGTGGGAAAAAAATTGTTGATTATCAAGAGAATTACTGAAGCATTGCTGGAGCAGGCACCATCTTAGGCAGTCAGTGGGCCTCCACTTCACTTATGAAAATTTCTGGATCCGCCACTGTGGTCTATTATCTTGTGTGCATTGCCAGGATGTGAGACGAGTTCAAAGCAATCTGAACTTTAGGTTAAAAAATTTAAAGGATTTGCATTGCCTCACTTCCTTTTTTTTTTTAATAGAGGAAATAAAACAAAATCCAATGATGAATTAAATTTATGTATTAGTAAACCCCAAAATAAATATTATGAATGAAAATTATACTGAGGTTCATATAGTTGTCCATTTGATGTATGTATAAAGTTCTGAATAAAATATTTTTGAGAATTACATAAGTGTTCTTCATTCACACCAGGTGTACAGACTTCATGGAAAGAAGGGCAGGAATATAGCAGTAGACAGATCATGCTTTGGTGTACCTAATGGGCAGTGCTTTGGTTTACTAGGTGTAAACGGGGCTGGTAAAACTACAACATTTAAAATGTTAACTGGTGATGTAGATGCTACACAAGGAAATGCTACACTAAATGGACACAGGTAAATATTATCGACAATGTGATAAAGGACTTGTTGTAATTTGCCCAAGAAAATGTAGTGTGGTTTATAGCCACCTTCAAATCATTTTATTTTACAGGTTTATGGACAGAATTTCATTTGCTTTGCATATTTGTCAAAAGTAATTCAACAAAACTTGACAAAGGAGTAGGTCCAGTAAGACCCCTTTTTGGCCCCAAAATATAGTTGTTTTACAAAATTGTTTAAAAAATGTAAACTTTTAGTTATTTATTGGAAAGTAGAATGCTTCTGCTACATAAATATGGGTTGTTTTTGACAATATAATGCACATATATCGGATACTAGCATCAATAAGTCATGCTAAATTACTGAAATCTTCACAATTTAAGCATTTTAGTTAAATTTTAGACGGTTTCTGTCTTAAATGAAAGTGGCCGCATTTGTGTTCATTTTTAATATTGAAATATAAGTTGACGCCACCCCCTTTACTCCATAATGACGCCTTTTGATTCCTGTGTAGTACCTCAGTTGAAACGCTTTGACTCCAAAATGTCTGCATCAGACTTTAAAAAAATTGTATCCAATATGAAAAGGAGATTTATGAGAATATCTGACTTCAAATTCATTGATGAAATATTTGTTTTCACAATGCATTAACACTTTAAACCTTACAAAATTTTTTTTTACTGAAAAAAATCCTATGCAAATCAAGTATGTAAAAAAATAATTCCAATGGAGGAAAGGGTTAATATTGAAATGTTAGTTGTATTTGATGATTATACATAAAATATATAAAGGTTGAAGATAAACACAGATGCAGCCACTTTCATTTTTGACAAAAACCATCTGAAAAGTGACATTTTTTTGCATATTTGATAGATTTTTCATATTAAAGCTTGAATCAGAGCGATTTTAATGACTAAATCAGTTAAAATCTTTCACATAAACTAATTGAATCAACTGAAATAGACACTTAAGTGTTTAAAAAGTGTCCAAAATATTTCGTCAGATGAACCTGAAATTTGATGCAAAAATCGGTCCTTACCGGACCTATACTCCTTTAAGATATCATTTTATTTTTTCCTAGTTTAGGTGGTAGTTCACAGTTTAATATCTTTATTCTTTATATACAGTATTCTAAAAGATTTGGAGAAAGTCCGGTTGGACTTAGGTTACTGTCCACAATTTGATGCCTTTGACCCGTTACTAACAGGAAGGGAGATTCTATGTTTCTTTGCTAGACTGAGGGGAATTCAAGAAAAGGACATTAAACAGGTTGGTTTTAGGACTATTTCATAATAAAATAGATATTTTCCCTGCCAAATATTATACTACTAATAAAAAAAGCGATTTTCATAATTTATAAGGACAGCTTATCTTCTTCATAGCGTACTATTTAGTCATTTTGCACAACAGAGTTGAAAAAAAACCTTTTATGATAGGAATGTTTAGCATTTCGCAACTATGATTAAACATTATATAATTTTTGCAGCATATTGCATGAAATTTAGATATGTATTAAAGGCCTAGAATATAATTGAGAAATACAGTGAAGATTATTAAATTTCTGCATTTTTTATATCTTTTGTACCAAGAAAATAATAGTATCTTATATCATGTGATAAAATTCATCTCAATAGTGGAACTTATAAAACTTTATATCTATAATTTGTTTTACAGATAACAGAATGGGGTATCCGTAAACTAGGCCTGATACAGTATGGAGATAAAAGATCTGGTGATTATTCTGGTGGAAATAAAAGAAAACTGTCAACAGCTATTTCACTGATTGGTAATCCATCTGTTATATTTATGGTAAGTCCTTTACATGAATAAGTTGAACAAGGTTGTGCATTACTTTTACAAGGTCATTCATAACTATGGTTTTGATTTTTCTGGTTAAGGATAATAAGCTTTAAATTTATGAAATTGTTTCTGAAACCCCTAAATTCTCATATACCTTTTTTCATAACACTAAAGATTATTTTCTCAATTTGAAAGATGCATGCAGAATAAGTATAAGTCTTCAAATTTATACAACACTGTATGAGTTACAATTATTACATTACAAAATCAAAATTTAAATTTCAGGATGAACCTACAACAGGAATGGACCCTCATGCCAGGAGATTCCTTTGGAATTGTATAAATAATATTGTCAAGGATGGAAGATCAGTGGTTTTAACATCACACAGGTAGGAACATGAAATGAAAATATTTAAGGTTGATATTTAATTTAGAAACGAGACCAAGTGTTGTGTGTTAGGGTAGTGATCCAAAGAGTAAACTTCAACAGTCTCAAGAATTCCGATATTGAAATGTATTTTATTTAAAAAAAAAGATGATTTTAAATGAATATTAAATTATGAAAAAAACTGCATTTGCTTTAAAACCAGTTTCTTCACTTTAAATATAAATTGAAGATTTGCTATGAAATTTGAATAGTATGGGCTTTGTACTAACCATTCATGTGAATGTATTTGTATTTACAGCATGGAAGAATGTGAGGCTTTATGTAACAGATTAGCAATAATGGTCAACGGTAGATTGAAGTGTATAGGAAGTACTCAACATCTCAAAAATAGGTAAAAATACAATTACGTTAGAATAAGTAGGATGATGAAATATTTTGGGAACTTGACATATCACAGCATTTCTTGTTTTATACTCTACATCATATAATGAAAAAATGAACTTTGAACTTAAGATTCTAGCCATTAAAACAATTCTTTTTAATATAAAAAGAGACGGACCATATGAATAAAATTACCTCATATTAAATTTTATTGTTATACATCAGTCTGTTTGACTGTCAATGTGTCTGTCTGTCCTTTTGTCAGTCACATAACTTTGTCAGTTTAATTTACCTTAATTAATCAAGATAATGCAAAGCTTGACAAAATGTTTTTTTTGTTTTGTTTCAGTTTTAATAATTTTATGAGTTAGTGTTCTCTTATTACTTTAATGAATTACAGAAAATGTGTGTTTATTTTGAAAGAGAAAAAAATTTATATTTTTAGTTAAGGTATAATATATATTCGTTTGTATGATTTCCATCTTAGATTTGGTAATGGCTATACTGTGATAATCCGTGTTGCTGGAGAAATACCAGTACTGGAACCAGTTAAAGACTTTATGGCTAATGTGTTTGGTGATCCAGAATTAAAAGAGGAGCACAATAATATGTTACAGTATCAACTGAATTCCAAAATAAAATTGTCTCGTATATTTGGTCAGATGGAAGCTGTGAGGGATAATCTCAATATAGAGGACTACTCTGTTTCTCAGACCACCTTAGATCAGGTTAGTTAGCTAGTTAGTGGGACATTATATGATTTATTTCAGTTAAAAACATGATGGTCAAAATAATAGATAGAATATCTAATCAATGAATTCAAATATCTAAAAATATTAAACTCGTGACAGAACAACACTGATAATTAATTATAACGTGTCTGCTACTCATATTTGTGAATTAATGCATTGTTAGGTCACTGGTTGAACATTTTTCTTTATCTTACCTCCTATAGATTTCTATGAACATTATTGGTTAGAGCAACCTCATGGAGACCATATATACATTTCAGATGGGGTTAGAAGGTGGGGCTTATTTCAATACATGGTCGAAGTAGTGTTATGTCCCTTTTGTAAAATCTGAAAGGTTTCAATAGATGAAAAAATTGATGATGAATAATTGAAATAAGTTCATAAAACATATTAAAAGCCAAAAAGTTGTTATTGTTGGCATAGACTAGTCTAAATACCATATGTTAGGATAGTCAGTAAGATAAATTCATTACACATTGTGCTAGTGACCTGATATGATTTCTATGGGGTCAGCAAATTCCAAATGGGGATTCCAGCTTTCAAATTTTCTGACCCCATATAAATTGTATTATGGTCTCACCCCTTATGGTCTCACCCCATATGGAATTTACTGACCTCATATATTTTGTTTGAGGTAATACTTCATGTTACCAATAATATTTGAATTTTTCAATAAGTCTTCTATAAATCATGCTTTTTCACTCAGAATTGTTAAGAGTTATTTATCATTAGTGATATAATTATAATTTCAGGTATTCATTCATTTTGCCTCCAAACAGACCGACATGTTAGATGATGAACTGTCCAATGAAAAAGGGTCATCTCATAGAGGTTAGTAAAAAAAAGTACTTGATCATTTTATTTGATACTGGTAAACATAACTTTCAATCCATTGGTACAATATTTCCTTTTTATAGAGGACAGTGTTTACTGTGAAAGGCCACACTCTATTGTAAATAACTGACAGATTATATCATTAATCAGACAATCATTATTTCACACTTTAGATATAACAAATCAAAAGAAAATATACACTTTTGGGGTTTTGAAATTATTTGGTCCTCAGGATATGCTTAAATGTGTACCCACAAATAGAACCTTCACAGTATTCATAGTAATTAAGTTATAATTGTTACATTCAATAGTTTAGATTGTATTCTTTCCTCTATGTTTTAGGTAAACAATTAAGTTTTAGGAACAGTATTGTACCCGATGATTCTGACATGGAAAGTGTAACAGGAAGTACTGCAGATCTAATGACGCATGAAAGGAGACTCAATATCTGTAAGTAGTTAAAAAAAATCTACCACTATTGGGAAATGGGAGGGGGGGGGGTTATAAATGGCATGATGGAACAGATTATTCTGACACCGATCGTCCTTGGGCTGTAAAGCCAGTCAAGGTTGTTCAAAACTCCTATCATTATTCTGATATAGAGAGTGGAATGGAGTACTATATATCTTATAAAAAGGAACATCATACATGTAACACTGTAGAAATTACTATGAATTTAAGAATATATAAGAATAAGTAAGGAGATTTGAGTAAAAAAAGATAATACTATCAGCTAGAACCATTCAAATTACTTGGGTTTTAAATCAAATTAAATTCTCTGTAGTCATTTTTCATTCAGAGTATAAGAGCAAATATATGTGCCTGATCATCAATATAATGTTTACAACTTCAGAATATATTTGATAGTTTGTTTCTTTGTTTTCAGATGGGTCCTTCAGAGGGGAGACAACGGACGATGAAAGTTTAGCAGGAAGCACTGTAGGACTGGTTAGACCGAACAGTTCACGTAGCAGTACACGTAGTACAGCCAGTGATCAAAACTTTCCAAATGTTCAGATATTCTGAGAAGTTTCAACTTTGTTTAAAGACTGAAAAGATTCATCCAAATGTTGTGATTCTCATATGAATTCCTTAAACTTGATATCGTCTGTGATACAATGACGCAAATTTTGTAACTTTGTTATTTTGTTATTTACGGATGGCACAGATTTTGTAATTTTGTTATCTCAGTATTTACCATAGATCTGTTAATGAATTTCTGTTACTTTTTAATGATCCTTCACTTAAAGTGATTGCTTATATTGCATCATGTAAATTTGAATAATCTTGTTACTTTACAGAATTTGATCAATCAATCAATGTAATTCTTATAATAGCTTCAGCTACCTCAAGGTTTTCCTGTATACTTTAGAACAATCACGTTTCAATTTGTTATAAATATTGATTAATATTTCTTAACCCTCTATTTTTACAACAAGAGAAGTTGTGTTATTATTAACTACATATCTGCTGGCAGATGATTTTAGAATGAAGATGTAAATATTCTTGTATATTACCAATTTTTTTACTTTGTATTTTTTATTTTCATTAGATTTGCTTTTGAACAATAACATATATATCTTGCTCAGTTTAAAGAATCTAAGAGTTGCTCATTTTATTTTACATTACATAATTTTCTAATTTATCAAACTGTCTTGGCTACTAAAGAATTTATAATATGATACATGTACAAACTGTCCTTTGAGGAGGAAATTGTTGTGTATTTGATTTGTAATAAGTCAGAATTATTTATCAAATTCATATTCCTTAATGTGTGCACATTATTTAAAGTTAAGAATATTTTCAGGTTAATCTTACACAACTTATAATTTTTCTTCATGGAAAAAAAATGTTAATAACTGATTATATTGTGGCATCATTTACAAGTTAGTATTGCTAATCTTTATTCTCACAATTTTTAAGTTTTAGAAATGAAAATTGTGCATATTGACAATGGACAAAAATGGCTTACTCAATTTTAAATATTACAGAACTTTTATGAGTATTTTTGTCAATGGATTATGCGCTCAATTTGTTGTTTGTTTTTGTTTAATATTGTTACCAAATGGAAGGCAATGTTTGCAGAAAAGTGATGCTCAATCAATTACTGCATATGGGACTGCAAACTTACTTTAATATATGGTCACAGAATATAAGGAAGATCTTAATGATTTTAAGGTTATTATGTCAAAGGTCAAGGTTAAAATAACATAATTTAAAAAGACAAAACTTTGTGCAATTAAGAGGTTTCTGGATGCTTACACTACATTAGAGAATTTCCTTTAAATTTGTCGACACATGTAAAAAGAGGAAGATCCATATTGATGGTGCAGTTTCTTGCTTTAGGGTCAAGGTGATACTTCCTAAAACATGAGGCAACATAACAATTACAACTATGCCATTAGGTGACTAAAGTAAGAGATATTCCAATTTTTGTTAAGGGCTTGTAGTATTTGAGCTGTGTCTTTGATTTATAAATATGTCTCTAAAGGGAGAAATTTAAATTATGTATATAATTGTAAGGCTGAACACTGAGTTCAGGTGTTGATTGACAGAAATTAAACATATATAATGACATTCAGAATGCAACAATTTATCAATGATAGTTAGTATCATGGTTGATTTAATGATTTTGATAGTGTGCAAATAAGAGACCATACATTTTGGCAAAACTTTTTGTCTAAATGTTATCTTTGTTTTTTAATCTACTAATGCAAACCAAAGTAAATATTTCATTATAGACGCTGAAACACTTTTAAACTTTGTTATTGTTTGTTTACCTTATGTTAGAATTATGCTGTATGTGTTGCATATCAAATCTTTAATTTTTCTTAATAATGCTAAGTTTGTGATATCCTCAAAGCATAATTTATCATATAGGATTTTGGCATAAATATGAAAATATTTTTTGCTCTTTTGAAGTGCTATTGTTTTGGTTGAAGAAAATATAAGATTATTAGTATAAGCATTTGAATTCTTAGACTTTACCTTTTTTTCACACTAACCACATTTTCTCATTTCTATTAATATAATAAACTTGTTGAAGTATAAACAATCATTGAGATGAATCATATGTCACAGAACTAATACTTGAGATTTTTTTAAAGAAATAAAAACAAAACAGATCTTGAATTTTAGAAAAAGATTTATTTTCTCAATTCTATAGTGTCATTTTGGAACCTATCAGCAAATTTCAATCATACTTTTGTTTTTAGTATGTTGTAAGCTATTGCAATCATATTTTTAGCTCACCTGGCCCGAAGGGCCAAGTGAGCTATTCCCATCACTTTGCGTCCGGCGTCCGTCGTCGTCGTCCGTCGTCCGTCGTCGTCGTCCGTCGTCGTTAACTTTTACAAAAATCTTCTCCTCTGAAACTACTGGGCCAAATCAAACCAAACTTGGCCACAATCATCATTGGGGTATCTAGTTTAAAAAATGTGTGGCGTGACCCGGTCAACCAACCAAGATGGCCGCCATGGCTAAAAATAGAACATAGGGGTAAAATGCAGTTTTTGGCTTATAACTCAAAAACCAAAGCATTTAGAGCAAATCTGACATGGGGTAAAAATGTTTATCAGGTCAAGATCTATCTGCCCTGAAATTTTCAGATGAATCGGTCAATCGGTTGTTGGGTTGCTGCCCCTGAATTGGTAATTTTGAGGAAATTTTGCTGTTTTTGGTTATTATCTTGAATATTATTATAGATAGAGGTAAACTGTAAACAGCAATAATGTTCAGCAAAGTAAGATCTACAAATAAGTCAACATGACCAAAATGGTCAGTTGACCCGTTTAGGAGTTATTGCCCTTTATAGTCAATTTTCAACCATTTTTCGTTAATTAAAGTAATCTTTTACAAAAATCTTCTCCTCTGAAACTACTGGGCCAAATTAATCCAAACTTGGCCACAATCATCTTTGGGGTATCTAGTTTAAAAAATGTGTGGCGTGACCTGGTCAACCAACCAAGATGGCCGCCACGGCTAAAAATAGAACAAAGGGGTAAAATGCAGTTTTTGGCTTATAACTCAAAAACCAAAGCATTTTGAGGAAATCTGACATGGGATAAAAATGTTTATCAGGTCAAGATCTATCTGCCCTGAAATTTTCAGATGAATCGGTCAATCGGTTGGGTTGCTGCCCCTGAATTGGTAATTTTGAGGAAATTTTGCTGTTTTTGGTTATTATCTTGAATATTATTATAGATAGAGATAAACTGTAAACAGCAATAATGTTCAGCAAAGTAAGATCTACAAATAAGTCAACATGACCAAAATGGTCAGTTGACCCGTTTAGGAGTTATTGCCCTTTATAGTCAATTTTTAACCATTTTTCGTAAGTTAAAGTAATCTTTTACAAAAATCTTCTCCTCTGAAACTACTGGGCCAAATTAATCCAAACTTGGCCACAATCATCTTTGGGGTATCTAGTTTAAAAAATGTGTGGCATGACCTGGTCAACCAACCAAGATGGCCGCCACCGCTAAAAATAGAACATAGGGGTAAAATGCAGTTTTTGGCTTATAACTCAAAAACCAAAGCATTTTGAGGAAATCTGACATGGAATAAAAATGTTTATCAGGTCAAGATCTATCTGCCCTGAAATTTTCAGATGAATCGGTCAATCGGTTGTTGGGTTGCTGCCCCTGAGTTGGTAATTTTGAGGAAATTTTGCTGTTTTTGGTTATTATCTTGAATATTATTATAGATAGAGATAAATTGTAAACAGCAATAATGTTCAGCAAAGTAAGATCTACAAATAAGTCAAATGACCAAAATGGTCAGTTGACCCCTTAAGGAGTTATTGCCCTTTATAGTCAATTTTTAACAATTTTCATTAATTTGGTAAATTTATGTAAATTTTTACCAAATATAGTTCTCTGTTACTAATGGGCAAAGTTCATTATAGATATAATTGTAAGAAGCAAAATCGTTCAGTAAAGAAAGAACTTCAAACACATCACCATCACCAAAATACAATTTTGTCATGAATCCATTTGTGTCCTTTGTTTAATATGCACATAGACCAAGGTGAGCGACACAGGCTCTTTAGAGCCTCTAGTTTTAATGTATGAAAATAAATCAAAATTGTGGATTGGTGTGTATATTTGTTTTTGAGAAACAAGCATTTGAAAAATTATAAAGTTTGAGGGTCAAAAAGGTATATCTGCAATGTACTTATGAAGAAATGAATGCTTTACTTTACAAAAACAAAACATGTACTAAGAATTTCAGAATATTTTACCATTTGATATGCTGATGATTTGACATGACTTATTATTTGTTGGTTATAGTAAGTTTGTTTTGTTCACTAATGGTTTGATATTTCATTCATCAAAAGTCTTTCACATGAATTTAATGTGGTTTAAAACTTAATAAGTGTCTTTCATAATTGTTTTATATAGAATAAAAATTTCTATTAAGAATAGATTTCATTTATTTATCTTGCATCGATGCTAAAGTTTTTTTTTTTAGATTATCCGATGAGAACTTTAGCTATCACTTTGGTGTTAGTAATCTGTAAACTGTTTAAAAATCTTCTTTTCCTGAAGTACTTTAATATGAAGTGGCATTAGGAGACATATTAAAATACAGTTGATCAAGTTAATCATTTAATATTATATAATTTCAAATTCTGCCCAAGATAACGTCATTGAGGTACGGAGTACGACAAACAAAAGTACAATAACATAAAATCGTTAGCTCGTCCATTCACTTTAATTGGTTATAGTTTTAATAACAATGGGTCGCGTGTGTGTCCTGTGCTAGTTCTCACTATGGCAGATCTGACATGTCCATTGTTTCCCCGTCACCAGTTCCTCGACAATTGTTAGTTTCCATTTGCTTATGGTAACATTGCCTGAATATAAACGACATTACCCGTGTTGATTGCTCTCTCGTGAGATATTCCTTTTTCCAACAATTCTAAAAATTTGTCTAGTATGTTTCTCTGTAGTTTTGTGCATATTTCAAGATTTCCTATTTTACTCTGCAATATTTGCTGTATCTTGAACGTCTGATTGTGGATACAGAGTTGTGTTTATTTTCCATCTGTATAACAGGTGTGATGATATCAAAGGCTTTGATGTATGAAGAAACATATGTCAGGGTTTGGTCATTTAAAATCGCTTTGATTACTGTGGTGATAATTTTGAAGTGTCTCAATAGTGACGTATGACTTACACTGTGTCCTTCTTAAACAAATTTTTTGTCAAACCAATTAGATATGTCTCCTATCGCCACTACAACTTGGTAACATCACCAAAATGTAGTGGTGATAGGAGACATATTAAAATACAGCCGTTTAAGTTAACCATTGAATAACATATAATTTGTGTTATATTTGTTATTCTGTCTGTTGCTTGGTCCGTTTCTGTGTGTGTTACATTGCAGTGTTGTGTCGTTGTTCTCCTCTTATATTTAATGCGTTTCCCTCAGTTTTAGTTTGTTACCCCGATTTTGGTTTTTGTCCATGGATTTATGAGTTTGAACAGCGGTATACTACTGTTGCCTTTATTTCGACCTCTTCTGACAAATTTCAGGAATATATGACCTACCTCTATTTAATGATCATTAAACTGGCTGTCAGACACCAATCAGCAATTGCAATTTTGACGATGTTGACCTGTTGATTGTTTCCGACCTTATAGTCCATGGGCAGAGGCACAAAAAAGTCTGGGTTTTTTGTCCATTTGCTAAAACTGTTTACTCAATTTAGTTGAAAATAATGTGTAATGAAGGTATTTTAATGCATTATCCATATGATACATTTTTGGAGGTAAGTTGACCCTGCCCCTCAGTCCTGGGTATCGGGACCGTTCGCCCTAGGTCCGTTCGCTCTGAGTTTGTTCGCCAATAGAGACCGTTCGCCCTACTATAAAAATATTAAGAAGTTGAATAAACTTATTCAGATATTTCTATAGTATATATCATGTATATTCTTGAAATTAATGGAAACATTGAAATATTTAAAAGTTTATGACTTGTTTAGGATCATTAATTGTTCAATGACAAAATAATTCGGATCACTGATTATTGTGATACTTGTCTTTGGATGGATTAATAATAAAAACAAGCTGAAACGTTTTGTTTTGATAAAATATTCAGCTTGAAATTAATAAAAACAATGATGTACGAACTGTAAATTATGAAACGGATTTACAAGTCCATTTATTTATACTCTAAGACTAGTCATACTGCATTCATTCGTGATTGACTGAATCATGAACATATATATATTGTTAGGTATACTGTTCCCAGACTGAATACAATTCTTTTGTTAACAAATATCATTAAAGATACATACATTGTATACCAGTATTCTACTCTGCAAATCAAAGGGAAAATGATAAATTGATTGCGGCAATATAAATATTCCGTAAATTTTTCAACAAACTTTTTTACATATTTTGTTCAGATACTTAAAATAATGCGACTAGACAACAATTAGAAAAAAATAAAAAAAATGAAAATCAGGGCGAATGGACCCTGGACGAACGGACCCAGATTCTCAGTCCTGGTCTATTGACTTTGAAACATTAGCTTTGTTCACATTTAAAGTTTGTGATTAGATCACTTTACGGTGGACCACTTTTGATAAGTCAATGATATTTGGTATGCATTTGCATTAACATTGGCATATCTTTTTTCAAGGGAAATTATTTTGCCCTGAAACTTCAGTCACGTTTCAATATTGAATAACAAACATTCTGCATAATTGAAAAGTTCATTCATCAAATCTGTAGACGTAAGCCGAAATATACCACATAGCCTTGATGCTGGGGTATTACAACTTTCTACTATTAGTATGTGGTACAATTTAGATACAAAAACAATATAAATTGAAGCTTTGTCGGCTGGAACAACAATATTTTTATCGTGAAAAATTGTTTCTGTGGCCAAAGCTTCAAATAATATTGTCTTTGTATGTGAAATGTACTACTTCGAGTGTCTTTTAAAAGAATTAGGAATAAATAAGCACCCAGGCTATCCCTCATACAAAAACATATCAAATATGAGACTTTGGCCTCAATGAACATTACATTGAAAATCAAACTCGGAGACTATTTGTATTGGATACATAAGCTTCACAAAATTCTGTACAAACAAAAGTACATTGCCCGCTTATCTGCATGTTCGACTAAAGAATTGTCCATAAGATTGCCAAAATTCTGTCCGCATTGAAAAAGGATCTTCAGAAATACTGTGAAACATTTTACTCTCGAAGTGGTATTATCCATATGTGGATTCTAAAAAAAACTATTAGAACTTCTAAAAATTTTTAAATTTCGATCTTTTTCTGAATTAGTTCCATCAACCCTAGACCTGTATACAACCACTCTACATAAGAAATTGAAAAATCGTCTAAAAGAAATAATCCACAATGCTTTTCAACATAAAAATGGTAGCGTAAGCTACAAATTTATTATTTTGTGATACCATTATGATATATTTGGTTAATAGTGAACAAAAAGGTAATTAAAACATGGTACACAGAGGAAAAAGTTATCAGTATTGCTGGAGTTACTTACTGACAATATTTTTGAATTTGGAGGGAAACTTTTGCAACAAAATGTCGGCATTCCTCTGGGAACGAATTGTGCATCTCTCCTTTTCGATCTCTTTTTCCACAAAGTCGAAGGGGACTTTAGGTTTGCATTATGTCTGTCTGTCTGTCTGTCCATCCGTCAGGCCGGCAAATCAGTATTCCACACTTTTTCTTCATGCTTAAAGATATCGATTTGATATTTGGTGTATTGTTTTATCATGACAATTAAGTTACAATCAAATTCAAATTTTGTTCCGGTCTAAAGCTTTTCTGAAGATTAATGGTTCTTTGACTCAGAAAATTCACTAAAATACTAATTTTCTGCACTTTTTTGTCATTCTTTAAAATATTGAATTGATAATTGGTCTAAAGATTTATCATGACAAGTTACAGTTAGAGTTTGAATTTTGATCAGGACTTATGTTTTTGTGCAGAGTTATGGTCCTTTGACTTAGAAATAAACTCATCATAGATACCAGGATTAAATTTCGCATTTACGCGTCTGGCGCGATTCGTCTACAAAAGACTCATCAGTGACGCTCGAATCCAAAAAAGTTTAAAAGGCCATATAAAGTACGATCTTGATGAGCATTGAGGACCACAATTCCTAAAATTAATGCCAAATACAGCTAAGGTAATCTATTCCGGAGGTAAATTCACTAAAATAACCAGCTTTCCGCACCTGTTTTGTCGTTCTTGAAGATATTTATTTGTTAATTGGTATATAGTTTTATCAAGACAGGTTACAGTTAAAGTTTGAATTTTGTTTCGGTCTGATGATTTTATGCTGAGTTATGGTCATTGGACTTGAAATATTTACTTAAATAACCTGTTTTAAACACTTTTATTCGTCATGCTTGAAGATATTGACTTGGTATTAGCTATATAGTTTACAACACGACAAGTTATAGATCAAGTTAGAATTTTGTTCCAATACACTGAAGGTGGATGACTATGTCTTGCCATATAATACTTATTTCATATGAGTCACTCAGAGTTCCTCCAGACACTTGTCAAACACAAAAGATCAAAGAAATAAAGGCAACAGTAGTATACCGCTGTTCAAAACTCATAAATCGATAGAAAAAAAACAAGTCCGGGGTACAAACTAAAACTGAGGGAAACGCATTAAATATAAGAGGAGAACAACGACACAGCATTAAAATGTAACATACACAGAAACAAACTAAGCATAAGACAATTAGAATAACAAAGATAACATCAAACATAAAAACATGAATTTGGGATAGAAAAGTACCGTGACACGTCTTATAATAATGTGAATTCACACTCAAATATACTTGAGGAAACAAACGACACAAAAGAAACACAACGTTAAAATGTAACACACACAGAAACGAACTATAATATAACAATGCCCATATTCCTGACTTGGTACAGGACATTTTTTAAAAGAAAAAATGGTGGGTTGAACCTGGTTTTGTGGCATGCCAAACCTCCCGCTTTAATGGCAATGTTAAATATAACATTAAAATGACATCACAACATTACAGGACTACAATACAAATAAATAGGAGAACATATTGGACAAAGAAACACACGAATAATAGCTAACAAAAGGCGCAAGGTTTAAAATTGAATACGCCAGAATTGCGTTTTGTCCACACAAGACTTACTAGTGACGCCAAGATATAAAAGTTCGAAAGCAAAAACAAGTATACAAAGTTGAACAGCACTGAGGACCAAAAGTTCAAAAACAAATTGTGCCAAGTACGGCTAGGGTTTTCTGCTTGGGATAAGAACATCCTTATTATTTAGAATAACTTATACTTTTTCAAACAGTAAATTTTATAAAATGACTATATTCGCCGTGGACACAATTTCTCCGTTTTATGATTTTGAGGTGTAAAAACTTCAAAGGATGGCTGAAATGGAAGAAATATGCCAGTAAATTATATTTTAATAACAAATATAATTATTTTCAAACAGAGACAAAATTTCGGCACTTATCTCAAAGGACCGAAAAACGGACAACGATTTTCTGCCAATTTCCTGAATTAAAAACACGATTTCAAAGAAGTATCTCTTAGTAATTCTTTGACCAATTGCCCAAAATTTCAGTTCTTTACACCTTTGAAATGTCTTTTTTTTTTTTTTTTTTTTTTTTATCTATAATGAAATTGATTTGATAAACATTGTTTAAAGCTGCAGTTATTTGGTTTTTAAATAGATGTGTGGAAACGGCGAATATGTGTCCCCCTTTGGCGAAACATTAGGAAATTTCAAACATCCTTTAATCTAATTTTGTAGATGATTTTTATTCAAACAAACACGTTGTCAAGCTAAGAAATGTTTTGCATTTGAAGTTATCTTCATATAGAAATATCAGTATACTTCAAAAACAAAATGACTTGAACATAAACTGCAAAAAAACATGGAAAGATATGGCGAAAATGAGCATCCCACTCTACATGATAAAACTGAAGTATTAACTAATTACAGAAAAAAGGGGGGAAACCGTATACATTACATAAACCAACATAATCCAACACAAAAAAAATAGACACACCCGAGTTATTCAAGGCCTCAACGCAAAAAGTGAAGTCACATTTGAAATTGTAAAAAAGGGGAAAAAATGACGTCACATTTGAATTTCTAAAACAGCACACACAAAATGATGTCACATTTGAATGACTAAAACTATTTATCAAAAATAAGATAGATTTACGATTATATTTGTACTAAATACTGATATTACATTTAATAACAATGAAATGCAATATTTATTAATATCAAACAGAGGTATCAATTAGACTATTAACTATATTCTATGTCCGGTTTATTCTGAATCAAATTGCAAACGTAATACATCGTACAAATTACGTTGAACCAAATCAAATCTAATAAATGAAGGCGGTGATTAATTTTCTTTACCATAACAGAAAAGTACCGTAACATGTCTTATAGTATCTTATTCGAATCCACACTCAGTAAAACAGTCGCAATCGGGAATAAGTCACAGTCGGTAATTAAAAGATTAGACGACGTAATAACAAACCACCATCTAACATGTGGTAAAAATGTCCTTAGCTAGTTTGGACAAAGACACATCGTATGGATCAACAAATCGTGATGGTGTCCGTAAAATTTACTGAGTGTCAATTTTAATCTGTCCTCGTCATAACTTTGTTGGAGCAGTTTCAGCGTAAGGAACACACTCCTGTATATGAAGTCCGTAAAGTGTGAACAGGCACAAGAATAACGTATCAATTGAGACATGTAAACACCACACGAAGGGACAGAGGGTATGTTACTGCTGAAAAATGGAAAATTGATAATTGGGAAGTTGAAATCGTCCCGTTTATCATAGATTTTCGTGTGAAGTCGTCCATCTGCGTCAATATTGAGGAAAAGATTAAGGTATAAAGCAGTCCTTCTAGTATCAGTAGTATCCTTAATTTCAAGTTCACTGGGATATATGGCTGAAATATGGGTTATTCAATGATAGAACATCAATATAACGGAAAGTCAAATTAAAGAATTTCGCAAGGTGCCTTTTCTTTTGTCTTTTAGAAGGTTCTGAATGAATTTTGCTTCATACGAGTACAAAAAAAAAATCGACCAGTAGGTGCACAATTAGTACCCATTTTAAGCCTGGCCATTTAATTCAACATTCATAATATTGATGCTGTTCTTTCCATGAACAATCAAAACTTTTTTTTTTTGGGGGGGGGTCCATTAATATATCCCCCAAAACTTTATATATGTGAAGCAAGAGCTATAACATATACATAAGTATAAGTACTAGTACGATGAGGACACAGTCAACGTTGGTCAGCTAAAGTTTTTAAACGCAAAATATATATTTTCCTCTTTCTTTTTTATAATATCTTATTAATCATAGGATAGCATTTAACAATTTAAAAATACTGCAAGTAATAACAATGAAATTAGAACTTTCCAACGGTCAGGTCATTTTTGATTAGGTTATTGTCAACTTTGTTTAGGTCACGTTTTCGGATTTTAATTTTTTTTTTGGAAGATTTAAATATATATGGTTTAGTAACTCCCGAACTAAAAATCAAAACATACAACAGACACGGCTTCCTCCGCCTTAATTTTAGACTAATACCTTGAATTTGACATGCACGGTCATCTCAGTACCAGAATCTATGACAAACAAGGCGATTTCAATTTTGAAATTATCAATCCCCCCACCTTAGTAGCATAATACCAACTTCACCTGCATATTGGATACATATTTCAAAACTTATTCGGTATTCAAGAGCATGCAGCTGCTACTCAGACTTTGTAAAATGTCAACAGTGTCTGAGTAGAAAGTTGACGAACCATGGATATGTCAAAGAACGTCTCGGCCTTTTTCTAAAAAAAAGTTCATCGGAAGATACCAAGATTCCGTATCAACTTCACAAATAATACCAAATGGTCTTGAAGTATATATTATGGTTACTGACGTTGTTTATCATCTTAATAACGTGTTATTGTATTATACTATTCTTTTATCTTCCTTTATGAATATCACTTTTACTGTTTAGTCTACTTTTTGTGATGTCCATTTAAAGTGGCTCTGTACTTATGCATCCCGTCATTGTGGTATTGTGATGTTGTAATTTTTTGTATTCTTGTTTTTAATTTTTACTTATTTGCTTTGTCTATATGCCTTTTTGTGTTTCTTTGTTACATATAAGGTGGCTCCGTACTTATAACATCCCTTCATTTTGTGATTGTGCTATGGTTAAATTTTGTATTCTTGTCTTTCATTTATACTAATGTGCTTTATCTATATATGCCATTTGTGTTTCTTTTTCTTTTAAACTTTTTGTTTGTTTTTATAGTGATTAGGATTAACACACAATGCTGAATGCTGCGACCTAATGTTTTGACATTTTATTTATAATGTCTGTATTTTTTTGTTCACACATCGTTGTCAATATAATGGAATTGTATGCGACTGTCATACACGTGAGAGGTTTAACTAGCTGTTCAACCAGGTTTAATCCTCCATTTATGTCATTTCCTACAATGTCTGTATCTATACTCCTAGAAAACGTCATTTATCAGAAACAGACCAAGATCAGGTCGAACATAAGAAGATGAAGCATTCCAGTATTTCCGCTACCCCCTCCACGCATTTACCAAACTCTGACAACACCCAGTTTAATGCAATTGTTCAAATGATAAGCAACCTATCAGACAATTTTAATAGTGTAGCTAGCAGGTTAGAGAGCAGAATGTCTGAAATTGAGGGAAATGTGGAAAAACGCCTAACTGTTAAATTCGACAAAGTTATTCATGATAAAGTAAAAAGTGAAGTAGGTAAATTGAAAGACCAAATTTCTAGTGAAGTTAATGAATTGAAAGAAAAGGTTGTTTCAATAGGAAAATCATATGCAGAAGTTGCGGCATCTAGCGGTAAGGTTATTAACTCTGAATTAAAAGACCAACATCAGCTTAATGTTATTGTGAAAAACCTCCCCTTCGACAAACGAGAAGAAAATGACAATTCAATACTAAAAAACAAGGTTTCAGCTTTATTTAAGGATGGTTTGAAACTGGCAGATATAAATGTAGCTAAATTAGTCAGGAAAACAAGCAGATATGATGATAGACCGGGTATTGTGGTAATAACTTTCGCTACTATGGAACACAAGAAAGGTGTATTGAAAGCTAAACGTGTACTGAAAAACTCAACTAAATATTCACGTGTGTATATTGAGAACGATTTACCACTCCAACAAAGAATTAATAACAATAACAATCGTACACTATTCAAAGCCTTAGGCAGGGATAACGATTTCATGATTAAATCTGGACGTGTAGTGAGGAAACAGTCTGATGATACTAGTGTTCACAATTTGCCACAGGTCAACGGTCAACGAGCAAACAATTATCCACGCTCCCGTACCGATAGAAATAGACATAGTGATCGAGATCAACACCGTGATTATTCGGATGGACGAAAGAGTTACGAAGGTAACAGTAGGCGTGGTCGTGGGAGGTGGTATTAGCTTACATGCGGGTTTTGGAACATTAATGGGTGGAGCAAAACTGTAAATAGTGAAAAGAATTCTATGCTAGCTTCATGTATACATAAGAGTAATTTGCATATATTAGGGTTGGCCGAAACTCACCTGGTTGGTCAATCAGTTGTTGATATCGAAGGTTACACGTGGTTTGGACATAACCGTAAACATATACACGTGCGTGCAAGAACGGGATCGGGAGGTGTTGGTGTATTAGTACGAAACGATGTTTTAGTGAATTATAATGTTGATAGAGTGAGCGATCTGTTGATGGGATTTTATGGATACGTTTTTCCGAGAAAAAAAACAACCCGGACTCGCCCTTTTATACATACATGTGTGATATATTTGCCTCCAGAAAACTCCGCACGATCGGTGAATATTTATGAATTTTTAGACTCGCTTTCTTCCGATATATATACAATCCCGAATGGTAGCCCATTTTATTTGTTTGGAGATTGGAACAGTCGAGTATCCGATATGCCGGATTTTATAGAAGGGATAGATATTTTACCCGAGCGCAATGTTGTTGATTTTACAAACAACAGTTATGGAGACATTTTCTGTGAGTTTTTGAGTAATGTTAATTGCTGTATTTTAAACGGAAGGAACTTTTTAAACAATGATTATACATTTATATCTACTAGAGGAACAGCTGTCGTTGATTACTGTATAGTGCCATATAAAATTGAGAAAGGAAATGGTGAATATGTCAAAGCGACAACCACCCGACCATAGAGCAAACAACAGCCGAAGGCAACCAATGGGTCTTCAATGTAGCGAGAATTCCCGCACCCGTAGGTGTCCTTCAGCTGGCCCCTAAAATATGCATAATAGTACAGTGATAATGGACGTCATACTAAACTCCGAATTATACACAAGAAACTAAAATTTAAAATCATACAAGACTAACAAAGGCCAGAGGCTCCTGACTTGGGACAGGCGCAAAATTGCGGCGGGGTTAAACATGTTTATGAAATCTCAACCCTCCCCCTATACCTCTAGCCAATGTAGAAAAGTAAAAGAATAACAATACGCACATTAAAATTCAGTTCAAGAGAAGTCCGAGTCTGATGTCAAAAGATGTAACAAAAGAAAATAAATAAAATGACAATAATACATAAATAACAACAGACTACTAGCAGTTAACTGACATGCCAGCTCCAGACCTCAATTAAACTGATTGAAAGATTATGTCTTCATCATATGAATATCAGGTACAATCCCTCCCGTTAGGGGTTTAGTATCATACTATCATAAAATATATGAGAAGAACATAACCCGTGTCATGCCAACAACTGTTTTTTTTTTTTTTTTTTTTTTTTTTAGAAATAAATGTGTTTAGTTCCGATGCAAAGACCCTATCAGTGAATCAATGTTAAAGCCAAAATATGCAATCTTTAATGACCTGACCACAGTATCGTAACTATATCCCCTTTTAATAAGTCTATTTAAAGGTTTTGTTAGTTTCTGAGGAGAATACTGACATTTTTGTGCTTTATAAAGAATATTTCCATAAAATTTTGGATGTGAAATACCTGAACGTATAAGATGTCTGCATGTTGAGTTATATTTACGAATTATTTCCTTATACCGGTGATAAAATTTAGTAAATGTTTTGACCAGTTTGTGATATCGAAAACCCTGGTGTAATAATATGAATATTTGAATAAATTTGTAGATTTCGAAGTTATTAGAGCTCAAAGTCTTGTTAATAGTACTTTTACCACAGGAGCGTACGACCCAAAACATATTCCTGATCACTCATTGATATGCTGGACATTTAATACTTTAGTTTATGATGACCAAATTATGGTTCGTCATGCTCAGTCGACCGATAACGAAACAACTGAACATGTGAAATTTGATACACGAAATGTGCCAAATGATTGGTTAACAGATGTTGAAGTAGTATCTAAGTTAAACCAACTCATACTTGATCTTGAACATTCAGAAAACAATCAATTAGAAATAGACAATAAATACGACGAGCTTGTTAATATTATTCAAGATGAAATGAACTCCAAACTAGATAAGCGGAAGGTGTATTGCGCGGATGGTATCAGTAATAAGAGAAGGAAGATGAAGAAGCCTTGGTGGAATGACAACCTTACAGTACTATGGAATGAAGTGTGTGCAGCTGAACGTATTTGGCGTAAAAATCCTAACCGTAACGAAAGGAAAAGTGCACGTCATGTATTTGTGAAGACACGTAAAACTTTTGACAAAAACTGCCAACAAGCGAAAAGACAATACTGGTATCGTAGCCAAGAAGAACTTTGTGCCGTCCAAAATGGTAACCCCCGGGAGTTCTGGAAGAAAATAGGAAGAATTGGTGTTGGGAATGAAAGACAGAAGATCATTCCAATGGAAGTGTTACATGATGACGGTTCAATTTGTACTGATACTGATGTAGTTCTAAATAAATGGAAAATTTCTTTTGATAATTTATTGAATTGTAAAGATAAAGATAACTTGCCGAATGAAAGTATAACAAATAATATTTCAGATGATTTTTTAGATTGTGAAATTACTATTGATGAAGTTTTAAATGTATTGATTAAAGCAAAAAATGGCAAAGCGCCAGGTATTGATTTGATACCTATAGAATTATATAGAAATGATATATTTTTATATGTTTTACATAATTTATTTAATAAGTGTTTTAAATTTGGTAAAATCCCATCCATGTGGAGTAAAGGGATAATAACACCTATACCTAAGTGTTCTACAGCAGACAATAGGGATCCTTTGTCATATCGGGGCATTTATACATTGGCACCATGTAGTTATAAATTATTTTGTAGCATTTTAAATAATAGACTAGTATCTTGGTTAGAAACCAAAAATATTTTACACGATGAGCAAAACGGCTTTCGTGGTGGTAGAAGTACTATTGATCATTTGAGTACGCTAACATCGATTATTGAAACCAGAAAATTACGAAAATTATCTACGTTTGCAGTGTTTGTAGATTTTAAAAAGGCATATGACACGGTTAATAGAAATTTATTGTTTAACGATCTTAATGATCTTGGTATAAGTAAACATTTTTTGTGTGTTATTAAAGCTATTTATTCTCAAGTTGAATGTGCTATTAAATTAAATGGGCATATGACTGAATGGTTTAGCGTAAATTCAGGCCTAAAACAAGGCTGTGTTTTGTCGCCAATTTTATTCAATATTTTTATAAACAGCTTAGTTACAAATATTAAAGCATTAGATATTGGTATTGATATTGATGGTGAAAAAGTTGACATTTTGTTATATGCAGACGACATTGTACTGATTGCAGAGAATGAAAGCGATTTGCAATTACTCTTAGATGTTTTAAATATATGGTGTAAAAATAAGTTATTAAATGTTAATCACGAGAAAACTAAAATTGTACATTTTAGAAATCCTTCTGTACAGCAGACAACAACATTGTTTTTATTTAATGATAAGCAGATATGTATTGTACAATGCTATCAATATCTGGGTTTACTATTAACTGAATTTTTAAATTATGATGTAATGGCTAAAGCTGTAGCCAAATCAGCGAACAGGGCATTAAGTTTGATTATTGTAAAGAGTAAGGCCCATGGAGGTTTCCAGTACAGTACATTTACTAAATTATTTGATAGCCTGGTCTGGCCAGTAATAAGTTATGGTGCAGCAATTTGGGGCACCAGAGATTTTTCATGTATAAATGCTGTCCAGAACAGAGCTATCAGGTCTTTTATGGGTGTGGGTAAATATACCCCAAACGATGCAATTCAAGGGGATATGGGCTGGAGACCTCCAAGTGTTAAGCAGTGGACTTGTGTTTTTCGACACTGGGCTAGGTGTAACATAATGTGCACAGATAGATTAAATTATAGAATATTTAAATGGTGTTATAGAAATGCTCTTAATAAGAGAAGAAATTGGTGTTTTAGGATTATGTCTAAGTTTAAAGAATGTAATTTAGATTTGTATACTGATTTAAATAATGTACTGTGTAAACAAAATATTATGCAGATAGAAGAATTTTTACTTGATAAGTATATAGAAAACTGGCAAAATAGAATATTAACACAAGATGTTGGTAAAAAATTGCGGACTTATAAATTGTTTAAAGACAGTTACGGAAGTGAATTATATTTATCTAAAAAATTATCTTATAGATATAGAAGTGCTTTTGCTAAATTTAGATGCGGAGTAGCTCCGTTGAGAATTGAAACAGGGCGGTATGAAAATAAAAATGTAGACGAAAGAGTGTGTTTTATGTGTATTGATAACATAGAAGACGAAAAACATGTAATACTATCATGTCCTTTATATGCAGATTTGCGCTTTTGTTTATATAGCGAAGCTATGAAATATAATGTAGATTTTAATGATTTGTCTGATGATGATAAATTTGTTTATTTATTTAAAAATATTAATTGTTA
Source organism: Mytilus edulis (assembly GCF_963676685.1). NCBI lineage: Eukaryota > Metazoa > Mollusca > Bivalvia > Mytilida > Mytilidae > Mytilus > Mytilus edulis. Next base: position 114,127,988 of record NC_092344.1, on the reverse strand, counting down.
TGATATGGTTGCCAAAACTTGCTTTGATATTTTAAGTAGAAGAAATACCTTTTTATATTCTTAAAATGAAATTATTTTAATAATCGTATGTATTTTAACTAGTTTTACATAGAAATTGTTTTATAGTCTCTCATAATTCTTAATAGAATGGTACTTGTAATTTATATTTGTGTATTTTCTGTTTTATAGTGTGTATATACTCTGTATGTACTGTATATTTATGTATTGCAAGTAGTGAGACTTTAATAAAATATTGAATCTGAATCTGAATCTGAATCCCACAAAATTTTACTTCCTTTTTACCTGTAATTTCAAAGGTGTCTTCCGCGAATGCCAACATTTTATATGTTACCTATTCCTTGAATGCCAACAAAACTATTTCAATAGATGTTTATATAATAACAATAGGTGTTTTTATAAGTATTTAACTGTTAAAAATAGTTAATGAACTTTATAGAAATGCAACATTTTATCACTTTAAGGAAAAATAGTAGATTTTAGGGGTAAAATTATTATGAATTTTTAAGAAATAAAGAAAATTAAAACGTTTTATTACTTTTTATCAAAAGAAATGTTTGGAAGGAATATGTTAATAACGTAAGAAATATTAAAAATTTTAATGAAATTTTAGTTTAATACAATTATTTCAAACTAAATAAAGGATATAAGATATTTGTTTAGTTCCATATCAATTCATGTATTTTGTTAGTAAATATAAACGTATATGAAGATTTCAGTTGTACAATTAATTAAATTAAAAGAATAATCAAGTTAATTTGATAACATCTTAGCTGGAAACTCAACAAAAGTTTCAAGAAAATTCATGAAATATGGCAACAAGAATTCAAATGAGTTGCGAACATGACAAACAACTAAACGATGTTAATTTACGAATCACTTACAATAAAAAAAAAAGGGGGTGTAATTGTATAACCAAGAAAAATATCCTGAACAAACTGAAATAAACAAAATAGTAATCTAACACGAGATACAAAGTTTCAAGAAATTTAATCTGTGATATGGTAGGATATTACAGCACACACAACTATAGAAATATTGGAAAAAAAACCTTCAAAGTCCAGAGTCTATTGTAGAATTTGGGCAAACTGGAACTCCTGTCCTGTCAATATTGACTCTGTGATGCAAAACTTTTGAAAGTTTCATTTTAAGAGAATCCATATTTGTTCAAGTAGGAGCAGCAAAATACGATTTTTTTTTACAACTTAACAAATATAAACTAGATTTAGCTACATATATTTACCTATCTGTTTAATTAGTATGATTGTTTTGATAAGCATGCACTATTGTTGTGATAACTACTTGCACCTATTCCTTGAACGCCAACATAATTTTACAGGTAAATTGTCGGTAGAACAAAGGATGTAGGCATTCAAGGAATAAACCATTTCAAAAAGTGGGACAATCGGGAAGACACCGTTTGCCCACATTTAATTACATGTATATGTAAACATAGAGGGAATTGTTGTTTTAACAATTATAGTTTATTTCTGAATGATAGTCATATTTTTTACCTTTTATTTTACCTGTAAAATAAAAAAAGAATATTATATTCTGCTATTAAATCAAGGAAAATGTGCAAAAATTTTCTATATTTTATATATATTTGGCAGGATAATGTATTTTATCAAACAAACAAAATTAGAAAAAAATGTGTTCTAAAATGAATAAATATTTCAATTTATCAACAAATATTTTTAATTATTGGTACATTCTGAAAAAAAAGGTGAAAAGTAAAATAATGAAACTAAAGATTTAATAGAATAAATCTCATTTGAATATCTTTTAATTTATTCAACTTAATTTTTTTTAATGTTCAATACAATACGCTGTTTCAAAATTTAGTAAAATATAAAATTATCCAATTGAATTTAACAACTAGAATATAGTATGAAATTCAAAACAGTGTAGCTGTGGCCATTGATTGACCCATCAAAATCATCCATTGACTGGGACAATTTACGTGAACGTTTGTCTGTAACAACCACTGTTCATGACGTACCTACGATAGACATTTAAACTGTGGGGTCAACAAAGGTTTCTTAACGCCTTTAATTATAAAATAATTCGAAAAATTAATCAGGAATAACCTTTGTGTTTTGATTTATATAATTGATATAAATCAAAATATCGTGTTATTTCTGATTAATTTTTCGAATTACTTTATTTAGGTGTTGAGAACCTTTGGTGACCCCATAGTTTAAGTGTCTTTAAAAAGTACATAGTGAGCATTGGTCGTTACATACAAACGTTCACCTAAATTGTCCCAGTCAATGAATGATTTTAATGTGTCAATCATTGGCCACAGCTACACTGTTTTGAATTTCATACTAAATGCAACTGTTCAGTAGCCATTTACCAACTCCACCAGTTACAACTTCAATCAGAAACACTATCACCCAGTGTATATGGCGAAAGACACAGAAATATGGACTGCAGTCCTATTATAAAGAAAATGAAGACATTACTTAACTGATACGACGAGCCGCAGTACTACTGGTACCGCTTGTTCCACCACCTTGTTGACGATGTTTGGCTAAACACTTTAGAAGACATTGGAGAAATTGAAAACATACCCGCTACAACTTCATTTACAGATTATGTGACAGGGTTTTGGGTTGAAAACTACTGCTTTCTATGGAACTACTATTACACAGAAGGACCCTGCACCATGCACAAATCACCTGGAAGGATGGCACAACAAAACATAAGAAGCGACTGAAACAAGCCCACCCAAACATCTACGAGATCATTGAGCTACTGAAAAAAACAAAGGCACTAACATAATGCAACATTATCCAGTATGCAGCAGGAGGAACCCGCCCACCTTAAAGACAACCATGCAGAGTAATAGACACCAGACTCATATACAGATACCAACAAGGACCCATCAACGTGGTAGATTACTCTGACGCAACATCCCATCTTCTCCATTTGAACTGAACAATGAAATGAATTATTGTTAATTGTGACTTTGTAAATATATTAAATGTTTTGTTACTTTTGATGTATATATAAAAGATTGTATTTCTCATCATTTTACATATAGTGCCCTTATTACTTTTTTGTGCTTAATTGATTTCCTTATGCAATGCATTTATAAAATTAATTAATTTATTAAATAAAGTTTGCAATAAAAGAGAACTCAGTGTATAAATATATTTCTATAATGAAAATCATTCAGAAACTAATGAACATAAAGACAATTGTATAACTGAATATCATTTTTTTAGTTCATTTCATTAGTTGAATGAATGAATGAATTTATTTATTTGCAAAAAGCATTTACATGCTATGGCAATCAAAACATATATTACATATATGACACAATAATAAACAGCAGAAAACAACACATCATACAAAGTTAAGTAAGAATTTGACATCTCATTTTCCATGCTGCCTTAATATAATTACATAATTTTATAGTTACAGTTTTATTGACAGCTTTTAACAATTGGTCCAGTTTATAAACATTTGGCCAAGAACAAAAGTATTTTGGTAAATAATGTGATCTTACAGGTCTGTATACAGGACAAACTAAAACAAAATGATATTCGTCTTCAACAACGTTCATGTTACAACAAAGACACAATCGTAATTCTCTTGGCGTATTGGTATATCTACCAACTTCGATATTTAATTGAAGTGTCCCACTACGTAGTTTCGTAAGTAATCGAACATCACAAAAGAAATTTAAGTAATTTTCAAGACAAAAATCTGTCTTGATTCTTCTATACATGCAAAGTTTTTCACAGTCATATAAAGATGTGGACCACTCTTGTAAATATTGATCAGTAATACGTTTTTTAACAATATCAAAAACTACATTAGTTACATCCTGTGAAATCCACAAAAAGTTCAGGCCAAGATTAGACAACAAATCTCGTACATAAGAAACCCAATTTGTTTTACCATTAATAACATCTTTATACAGAAGCATGTACACATCGTAAACAACACTTGGCTTTTTCAATAAAATATGAAACCAATATTTTAAAATTCTAATACGCCTTGAAACATACATAGGCAAATGCCCAAGTTCACCACATAGAAAAATAATAGGTACATTTTTACCAACTTTTACAAGAAATCTACAAAAACGGTTAAAAATTAATTCAACATCACGAGCACGATGAAAGCCCCATATTTCTGATGCGTAACTAAGAACGGAACCAACCATACTGTCAAATAAAATACAACATTGATCAGTTGAAATGTAAACGCTTTTGAGAGTATTCATTAGTTTTGATAAGGCCTTGGATCCTTGCTGAGCCAGACGTTTCTCTGTTTGTAGAAATTTGCCATTAGAATGCAGTAATATTCCGAGGTAAACATATGAATCAACTATTTGGAGTTCCTTGTTGTCATAGAAAAAAATATTCTTAACCCGCTGCCAGCCATTTCTAAATACAATCACTTTCGTTTTGTCAGTGTTTACTTCAATATTCCATTTTATACAATATGTTGACAGTTTATTAAGTAACTGTTGTAAAATATCAGGTGATTTCCCAAACAAAACAGTATCGTCTGCGAATAAAATTAGGTATATCAAATATTCGTTCAGAGTTACGACATCATCAGTTGCATCAATAGACAAATCATTGACTATATCGTTTATGAAAAATAAAAATAACAGAGGAGATAACGGTTCTCCTTGTTTCACACCAAGCAGATTTTCAAATGAATCAGACAGCAAACCTCCAGATTTAACACGAAGTTGCACAGACGAATATATAGATTTCACCATAGCTACAAATTTAGTGCTTACTCCGTTTCGTAATAATTTGTATATAAGAATTCTTTTACTGAGTTTATCAAACGCCTTACGAAAGTCCACAAATGCACAATATAATTTACTTTTTTGCTGAAGAACATGCGATATAATACCGTGGAGAACAAATATTGCATCTATGGTAGATTTGCCTGGCCTAAACCCAAACTGAGTGTCTATTAGTTTCTCCTCTTCCTCGCACCAAGATAGTAACCGGTCGGTAAGTATACTTGTAAAAAGTTTGGATAGGACACTCACAAGCACAATAGGTCTATAATTATTGGGATCAGATAAATCGCCGCTTTTCGGTACGGGAATGACGATACACTCACTCCAAAAATCAGGATATATTCCACTGTTGAATATATAATTAAATAATGTATTTAAAATTGGTGCAAAAAATGCCGGACTGGCACTGAACATTTCGCCAACAATGTTATCATTTCCCGCACTTTTCCCAGATTTCAGTTTCGTTATCGCTTTTACAATATCATCCTCTGTGAATTCAGAATCTAAAACATGTATGTCTAAATTATCAAAAGTTTCATTGTTTAATAGATTTAATACTTCCTCACAAAGCTCCGGAGGATCAGCACCGAGAACATTTTCAAAGTATCTAGACATCTTTTCATTATCAATTACACAGTTTTTCTTGCTTTTATGCTTAAGTGCTGACCAAAATTTTCTGGGATCCGTTTTGGCTATATTACACAGTTCCATGCCTTTTCGTCGTTTAAAAGTATATTGTGCTTGGCGTTTTATTTTATTGAAACTATTTCTAGCGACTACATAAGAGTGTCTATATATTTCGGTAGGATGACGTTGAAAAAAGTTCCTTGCTTTATGAAAATGTTGGCGAGCTTTTTCACATTTTTCATTGAACCATTCATTATTTGGCCTTTCGGAACTGTTGTTGTCTCTGATTAAAACAGTACGACCAAATATATCAAAAGCACAATCATATAATATGTCCGTGATCTTTCTAACTGCGGAGTTCATATCGTCGACAGATGAAATGTCATTTACTAATAAGAAAAGACTGTCCTGGTGTGAACGTAACGATTGTATATATTCATTGTTTTGGTCACTATTCCATTTTATAAAAGTATGTACCATGGGAGGCTTGAACGTCGGATGATTATTAGAAAAGTCCAATTCAAAAAATATAGGCGCATGATCTGAAAATTCATTGAACTGTAGTACCTTGAAATCACTAATTTGATTATAATTTGACGGTGAAAGTAATAAATAGTCATTCACACTGTTTCCTTTTTTAGTACAGAAAGTAAAGTTTCCATTTTGGTCATTTCCTAGTCTACCATTTGCTACAATTAGACCTGTATCGTAACACAACTGAAAAAGTTTACGACCAAAAGCGTTTACTGTCTTGTCCATAGATACTCTATTCGGAATATTTGGGCTTTCAACGTGTTCTACACAATTAACATAATTATCTAAATCATCATTATACAGAAAATTATTCGTTTCACCAATTCGACTGTTCAAATCCCCACATACACATACACTACCTTTATCACTGTATTCAAGAACAATAGTTATTTGCTGTATAGGTATGTTGAATTAATTGATTGAATTGATATTAAATTATTGAGAAAAAATATTTGATTTTTTTTAATTATTTTTCTATACAAAAACAAACAACCTGAATATCTAGAAAAACAATTACAAACTATATACCTAAGTTGGAACAGACTATACAATTGTATGCTCTTTAAACCTTTTGTCTTTTTTGTTTTCTTAACTAATAGATAATTGGTAGAATAAAAAGTGGGCAAACCAGGAGTAAACCACTGTAACATATATAAGTAAAAATAAATGTAGTAAGAATATTGGCAAAATTAGATGATTTTTTTTGGCGAAATGATACCTATTCTTTTTAAATTGAAGTGGCACAGAAGAAGCATTGGCACACATAAGTTCTGGCGCAAAAGAGTTCATTTTTGGCGCAAAAAGATATCGATATGATGAGTCTGAATCAATTTGCGCCAATTATAGTTTGGTAGTTTTGTAGTGGAGAGGGCTTACAAAATTTTTGTAGGCTTCGCCTGTTGCCCAATCCAATTCAATGTATTTGAAGAAAATACTGTTTAAACTAATGTCGTTCGAGAAAACAGAGTTTGATAATGTAAAACCTGTCATCGTTGTGGAAGAACAAACAGTTCGTCAGGCATTTGTTCAAAAAAAAGGGAGAAATAAGATGGAGATAAACAGCTAAGACGAGTTGTACTAGGCGTTTATATTATTTACATGAAACGACATTGTAATACTCCAAAGCTAGTAATACTCTGAAAATAGAACGACAACATGCAAACGAAAAGTAACTGAAATCATCTTATCTGAGCGACATTTAAAAAATAATCTTAATCCTTGGCTGAACCGGATACTTCAAACAAGTATAACGTAAGACTTGTGTCATTTATATCCTTACCCCTAAAGAACCTAAAAAACAATGTGACATGTCCGTGAACATGAGAGGTTATAAATCGCGGAAATGTAAAAAGAAATCTGATATATCTCAGGGATAACTTAACTAAGGACAATAAAATTAAACAGATTTCAAGCTCGTATGATTATTTTTAACATTGAAAGAAAATTCATGTTGATTTTTAAAACACAACGTATTTGGTGGGTGGCAATGTATCAGTTAGAATTTGTCACTTTGAACTTAATTTCCCGAAAATATATGTAAGACTCAGATCGTAGTCCGGTCTCTAATCGACGTCTGTTCCTCAAATCGGCATCCAAATGTAACGTCACAATAAAATAACATTACAATTCGACGGCCAATTTTAGGCCTATCTAATCGACGTCCATTTTTTGACAATCTCTAATCGACGTCCTCTTTTTAGCCTCTCTATTTAACGTCTGTTTTGGACTCAGAATACAAAAATGAACTGAACAGATGGCAGCTGAAACCTTTAGACCTTTAAACATATGTGTGACAAATAAGATCTATTTAAAAAAAATGTTGGTTTTTTTTTTTTTTGTTTTTTTTTTTTTTTTAATTTATTGCATATTAGACTAAGTATGTTAACAGGTTGTGATATCATTTTTTAAATATACATAAAAATAAGGGGATATGGTATGATTTCCAATGCGACAAAATATATATACACCAGAGTTCAAATAAAGTGGAAGTCAGCAATAATAAAAAGTAAAATCACAAAAATACTGAACTCCAAGGAAAATTTTAATTTCAAAACGGAAAGTCCCGAATCAAATGGCAAAATCAAATGATAAAACACATCAACCGATTGAACAACATCTGAATTATTCCTGACTTGGTGCAGGCATTTTCAAATGGAGAAAATGGTGGATTGAACCTGGTTTTATATAAACCATACGGCTTTTAACAATGATCAAAACCCATACCACAAAGGCTATAAAAGTCAACGACATGAATAATGTAAACAATTCAAATAAGAAAATAACTAACGGTCTTATTTATGAAAATAATAAAATTCTGAAAATCAAATATGAAAGACATAAACCATTGATAAAACAGGTCCATAAGGATATAGGGTTAAACATGTGTGTGAGCCCTTAACCTAGAACAATGGTGTAACAGCACAACATGAAATCATAATGCTAATTGCTTGCGTTTATGTTTCCAGGTGTTAAACTTAGAAATTTGTTGAAAAAAACTTACAGAGTCCGAATTATAATACTCTCAAAACATTTGGCTGTACTTCTTTATTTTGTCTATTGTTTAAGACTGAATAATGCTCCTAGATGTCTTTTGGTTTGCTTTCTCTTACATGCATGTCATGTATTATTAATTATAAATAGGAATGTCACACTATTATGCAGATCAATTGAATTAACTTTTTATCAAGATAAACATTAATATTCATGTTACCTATTTCTGGTTGAAAAAATGTATATGTATAAGTGTAAATAAAGTCCAGGCCACCGTTTCACAAAGCCTTCTTAACTTACGATGATCGTATCAGTTTACGATCGGTTTACGTGTGGTTCTACGTTCCCGTTACACGTGTTTCAAAAAGGCATCGTAAAGAACTACTAAGTTGATCGCAAGTTACGTCGTGTGTATCATCGTAAGTGTATCGTAAACCGAGAAGAGTGCTTTCTTTCACGTCAGCACTTTTATCGAGTATGGCATGCCAAATAAACATTTTTAAAAATAATTATTATGGAAGGCGAATTATGGAGATAGTTTTATATCAAAATTAATACAACTAAAGAATTTTAGTCCGTTTTCAATATTAATTCAAGATATATGACGCTTACAGTCATAGAACAAAAGTGAGTTCCCACTCAAAAATTGTCCGATCATTTCAACTAAAATCGGTATTTTTCAAAAAAATATTACCAAGTAAGTCTATGAGTGATTTTTATAAAATAGATACCATAAGATGCAGAAATGTCTGAAGTTTAATTGTTTATTTGGCTATATTTTTAGTGAGGTTTTTTTTTCATTATTGAATGGGTTAAACACAAATGAATTTTTTTACGATTTTTATTTGGTTAGAATACATAGCAAACTTTGCCGTGAGTCAAGCAATATTTTTCTTTGTGTTCACTTCGTCCACGGTGGGTATGGTTGTCCTGCGAGAGAACGTTCTGTGCTGGTGATTTGGTCCTGACGGGTGCTGGTGATCAATGAAAAAATGTAAACAAAGACGAAAATGATGATTTTTGACGTTTTCACTCATAAAAAATAAAAGAAAACAGTTGAGATTTTTCAATTTTGTTTCTTATGGGTTCATATGTAAACCATTAAAAAGTTGACCCTCTAAACTGTTTTAGTAAGCGTAACACAAAAATGCTCATTTTCAGAAAATCTAGAACTGAAAAAATAAAACAAAAATGCTCATAGAGTCCGCTTTCTATACCGCAATCCACACGACAAAACTATTTTGTGAAAAAACATTGCAATTTATCAAAATTAAGCATTTTCTCAATTTATTCATGTCCTGATACTGTGCTGGTGGGTCCTGTCATTGTGCTGGTGGGTCCTGATACGGTGCTGGTGATTTTGGATACGAAGTTGGTCATATTTGAAACAAATGTTACAAAATCAATAAAATTGGGCAGATAATTGTTGTCAATAGGATCTATGACTCCTATTTTAACTCTTGTGCATCCATTTGGCTGTTTAATATGTGTTTTCAAATGATCGTAACTTGTATTACATAATTACATAAAAGGGCAACATCTTTCGTCCAATATCAGATAACAATATATAGTATCTAAAATAAGAATAGTTTTGTTAAGATATGAAATGCCCCTTACATTGATGCTTCAACAATGATCAAAGCCCATGCCGCATAAACATGTTTGTTAGCGCTCCGCATACCCCTCCCCACTTCCACCCAACCAACCCTCCTCATTTCCTCCTTCATTGTTACAGTGGTGTACCAACACAACAATTAATCACATAAAATAATAACACAAAGACACACATTATTGAACAACGAATGCTCGCAGGTACTGAAAGCTAGTTCAAAGCCGCATTTTCAACTAATAGATAAACCATGTTCTCATATACAAAAATCCCAATCGTGTCGATTAAAAAGGTTCAAAACTTAAGTTCACATTTTAATGTTTGACGAAGCAGAACTTTAAAAGTGTGCAGTGAATCTTGTGCTCACAACAGTTATTGTCATAATTATGTTTACATAAGACTTAAGGAATTAAGAAGGTACCAAGAAATATTTTACAGTTCAATTTAATGATCATGAATGGAAGGAAATGGTATGGAAGTTTACATAGGACAAAAAGAAATTGATAGTATTTTTTGGCGAAAGACTTAAACGCTTCTTTGCATTATATACTAGTAGTACAGCTCTTCTATAAAAGCATGCAAAAAAAACTTTGATTGACTTGCTTGCTGTGTTTGCTTGGATGTTTTCAAACAATAGGTAGGCGGAGTTTCAATACATACTGGGATTTGATTGGACAAATACAAACTGACAGGAATTGAAGTTAATGTTTATTGTCCAAACAAATTCTAGTATATAGTAAACAGACTACTTACCTGTCGTTTACAAACATCCAAACAATCATAGCAAGCAATTTGATCAATGGTTTGCTTTGCATATATTTATAGAAGAGCTGTAAATTCTAAAAAAAAAAATTCTTGTTGTCGTAGATGGTTAAATCCTCAACAAAATCTCAACGAATAAAGGTTTTAAATTAAATTTTCGTGGACTTTTTAGCTTCCACCCTGACGAGGCATGTTAGCTGTTCGTATGCTGTTGCACCTGACGCACGGAAACTTTCACATTTCCATCTTCTTTTCTGAAATATTTTACCCAGCTTATACTTGACAGGATTGTTATCCTAGTAAAAGGTGTAACCAATGAATTGAACACAAGTTAAAAATTCCACAATACTATATAATTCATTTTATGTGTCAATTTGTTCGAAAAAAGTCGAAAAGAAGAGAGTTTTTTTAATGTCATGATTATCTGTCGCTTTCTAGATCTATGCTTAGCATTTATTTCAGATGACATGGACTCCTCACCCTGGTGACCCTGCTGCCTTTCATAACTTTATCCGTATATATTAATAGATAAACAAAAGGCTGCAACTGGTATTTTTGTATTTAACATGATTCGTTGTAACGAGAATATTTGTTGTGAATGGAAACTGTGAGGGTCAAAATCTTAAATTGCTTATAAATGTTGCTGGACCCAGTTTCGTTTTCTGATTTGAATTTTCTGAAATGTGCAAGGTAGATAGACATTGGCCTTTTGATTTTTTTTACTCGGTAAGTTTTGCCCTAATTGCTTGAACTTTTGCAATATTAAAGCCGATTTCAATTAGTGTGTAGACAAAGGGAATATCTTTGGTTATCTTGCTTGCTGAACAGAAAAGTCATTGTTAGGTTATGTAAACTACCCTACTTTAAGAGTAGACTAGTCCGACAAATGACACATCTTTCTGTCTGTAGGACCAGGCTACTTCGAAAGGAGGATAGTATACCTTACCTAACAATGACTTCACGGTTTAGCTAACAAGCAAGCTAACCAAAGATTTTACATTTGCCTACATACTCAATGGAATCGGCTGTAACTAAAAACTCGAATACATTTTAACAGACAGTGGTCATGTTTGTTGATGAATATTGTTTTTCCTAGATTCACTCTTGAAAAATCATTTGGTAACATTTGGTCAAGTAATTTCAGAAAAGATCTTTTTGTAATTGCGGACGCCAAGACAATACATGAACCTCACACGACACAGGTGAGCTTATATATGATCTTATAGCGATTCGGGTTGATAACCAGTTGAAATTAAGCCAGTTTTTTGTGTGTGTAGATTTGTATTGTTTTAAACTGTTATGACCTTTTAAAGTTAAATGTAGGTGTTTAATCTAAGAATTTCTTTTTTAAACTTATATACTTGTTTTATACTCAATTGGTAGTATGAAGCTACGAGATATTTTAAATTTTGAAATTGACATATTCTAGTCTGCCCTTTCATAAAATAGTGAATTTTTTTTAGTGTTCTATCGAACTTTCGAAAAAAAAATACCTGATAACCGTTCAGACAAAAAAATTATGTTGAAAAAATCTTACAGGTACAGCAAGTGATTCTTAATAGCTATAAGATACATTTTTCTTTTAAAATACAACTTTTAAATCTTAAGGGAAACTATTCCAAGCTTAAAACTTTCACTGTAACCTCGCTCTAACTTATCTCCCCCCCCCCCCCCAAAAAAAAAACCAAAACCAAACAAACAAACCCGCAATACTATTGTCATTCTTATAGTCAGCACTAAATTGTTCACAAACAAATGTGTTTTAAGCTGCTAAAGACATATGATTCAAACGCTCAGAAAGTCCTTTGTTCTATATTTTTGCTCTCCATTTTTATGCAAAACCTTTTACATTTTTATTTTATGGGTTATTGTTGAAGGTCGTACGATGACGTATAGTTGTTAACACATACTTCCTTTGGTTTCTTATGGAGATTTGTCCATTGACAACAAACATACCACATCATATACTTTATATAAGTATTGTATAAATTACAACGTATTTTGGTGATCTTGCAAAATGATCGTAATCCCGAAAATCGTAAACATATTTTCTTATCTTAAAAGGGGGCAAGAAGGGTTCCATTAACAGGCCAATAAATAAGATTACAGTTAATTTAAAAAAAAAATAGGGGTATTCTTTCTCTCATAATAACAGTAAACAGATTCACAACAATGTCAATTTCAAGAAAGCAGACAACAGTTAATTAGTCAATAGCAGTACAGCATCAATGATCTTGAATATATGCCACTTTTAACTAAAATATAAAGGCACAGAACCAGGACATAGGAGTACAGAACCAGGACCGTTTTTCTTATCACCAGCACAGCGTCAGGACAATTCCGTTTAACGAACTTGCACGACTTTTGCAATATAATATTGTTGTAATATACTTTGCATGGTACTTATGACGCATCAGAGAAAAATTAAGCAACAAAACATTCGTTTTATTGCCGTTCTGATACAATGTAAACAAACCCACCAGCACAGAATCAGGACCCACCAGCACCTGACAGGACCAAATCACCAGCACAGAACGTTCTCTCGCAGGACAACCATACCCACCGTGTCGTCAGTAATTTAAAATACATATATTAACAACACTTTGTACCAATATTCTTTTTGGAGACAAAAAAAGTCAAATATATTCAACGAAACTATCCGACACAGTGAGGGTCTAGATTAGGGGCAACGAGGGGTAGGGGGGGGGGGTGCATTTCTTTCTTTGTTCTGTAATTCTTTTAGCCATTCTTATCTTTTCAGCATTAAAATATGCTTATACTTTAAATTATGTGCCCCTTTAGAATTTGCACTACACAAATGAAACCATTTATCAATTTTGTTAAATGTCTGATTGAAACGAAACACAGAAAAGTATAAATATTGTAACTTAACTTATTTGTAATAATTTGGATATATGGGATAACAATTTAAGCAGTAGATTAGGTGAAATTAGTTATATTTGATCTTATCTAGTTTGTAATATATGAGGAAATAGTAATGAGAAGCTAGCGCTGAGCATAAAGTTTTATAACATATACAGCATAATTAGTTATCCGACATTAAGAGTTATCTGGAATCTTACAAAGTAAAAATTTTATCACCAGAACAGGTTAGATTTATTATTGATAGCCCAATATAAAAAAAAATGCTTATCAATATAATCGTTTTGGAGGATTTTAATTTTTTTTTTACCTTTATTCGTAGTGAGAGAAAAATAGGTTTTCCCCAACCCCCAAAAAATCAAAAACAATGTCATCCGTCTTCGAGCATTCGTCTTCCAGACCTATATAAAAAATATATTGTTTTTTTTTTGGTTTTTTTTTTTTAAATTGGAATGAATTATGGATCTCTCAAATATGAAACTGAGGACGTAGGAATCATTCCGGCGAAAGAGACGTTTGTATTCTGCAACTCCCTTAAAATTATCCATAAATTTTGAAATTATAAAGAAACTAAGGTTTCAACTCCATTAGACAAAGTTGATCTTCGTCTGCATGATTTGGCTATTTATTCGGTTCTTTTTGGTCTGATAGCTCTTCAACTGTTTCTGTTTTTTGTGCATGCTTCGTTCCAAAAATCGAGAATTATAGCTCTTTGATTGTATGACTAGTTGTTGTATGTTTTTTTTCCAGCTGTACAGAGCTTTTTGTTGTCAATGGTTATTTTTGTCGGAACTCGTTCACGAAATTTCATTGTAACATGGATGGTAAATTTTCCTTTGATCTTCTGGTGACTTAACTCGGTTATTTTTAGCAGAGTGCGTTAACTGAATGATTTTTTAGTTATTTCACTCTCCAATCCCGCCGTAGAGAACTTCTCGTTTGAAAAGCAAAGAATGGGAGAAGCTTAAACCAGTGCATTAACTACCATCTCAAAATTTGTTAATGCACAGTCTAGCTCCGCCTCCTTGGGGTAGTTATTAGGGAGCAACCATTTGAACTTCATGGGGGCTATGTTTTTTTGTCTCAGTCGGAAATTTGTTTTCGCAAAAAGATCAATCTTTTTTAGTTTTTCAACGCTTTCAAGTTTTTTTTCCCAATATTTAACACTATAAAGTATGGGGAAAATCTGGATTCAGAATTTATTTTTTGTCATCTGCTTGACCAGAATAAAAAAAACTGTTTATAAAATCTGGGATAAGAATATCTTTTTAGAAGAATAGGAAACATACCCCCCCCCTCCAGGGCCCCCACATAAAGTTCTATATTCGTGTATTGGACAAGCTTCAAACATTTGTCCCTGGACCTTACATGAATTCGACACGCAATCAATTAACCGATCTTCCCCAGTTTTGGGGAACGAAAGAACATTTTGATTTATCTTTATAATTGGTATTAGGGATATGTTTCCTTTTTATCACAACGTCCTTTGAAACTACAAGTCTTTTTTTATGTTTTGATGGCAAATAATAATAGAATAAATTTTTGCATTACCCCCCCCCCCTTTCCCCCTCCTTTTTTTTTCTCTCCACACACCCTTTTTCAAGAATTTTTGGGAGGAAAAAATAAATGACTATCGAGTAAGAATCAAACGGCAACAATTCTTTGAATTTTAAACCTTTTAGTATCGTACAAACAAATCCAACTAACATTAATTTTCTGAAATCAGTTACAGTATCAAGCCACTACTTGATTGACGTATCTAAAAATGCAGAAATGTTTAATTGGTTAGGGTTGAACCTTTAACATGTGTTAAAGGTTAAACCCTAACCCTGTAGCCCATTAATGTTACAAATCATATATAGACACGCCTTACTCATTAACATATTTAATCATAAGTTAATTCGTAAAAGGCGTGCTATATATATATATATATAACTTGTTGTAACTATTATTGACACTATGTAGGAGAAGGATGTTAGGTTAACTAAGTCTGCAATAGTGGACGAAAATACCGATGCTTATTAATGAACATAATCTGCATGGCTAAAATCATTGAACCAGTTCTGATAAGGACCAGTTCAACATTTCATTCCAAATGATATACGTATATCAATATTTAATTTGGTATGCAGAAAACGCAGAGTTTAGTTATTTTGTCAACTTTACATTATATTCTCTCTCTTTTTTCTCTTTTTTTTTTTTGGGGGGGGGGGGCATTATTCTCTATTCTGTAAACCTCATTCACAACCTCATATATCTTGAGTTATTTCAAATAAATATCTGGTATTCAAGCGCCTATTAATGGGATAGGATGATTAATACTATATAAGAGTATCCACAAGTAGAGTTTCAATGGTCTCTTTTAAAAGTCGGTGCATGAGAATATTATGCTACAACCAACCAACAAAAAGGGTTGCCTACTAAGTATATAAAAGCTAAAGAAAATGCAAAGCAGGTGATTTTTACGACGCAGGAGTTCGGGTTAAAGGGGTTCCCAACCGTGAATATTAAATAATATATACCGATTTGATTGGCCAATAAATGTTTTAAAGGGGCACTAGCTACGATATATATAAAAAAATAAAGTATGATTTTTTTTTAGATCAATCATTAATCAAATTAGAATACTGGAATAATAATTTGCTTTTAGCAATCAATTTCCTTTAATTTTGTTGAAATAAGCGATTAAACATAATTTTTGACTGATTCACTTGCAAGTGAAAACGTCATCATCATTCTAACCGGTATTCATGTGAACTTCAAGTTAACCCCTAGCTAGAGATTGACAACGCATGCATTGTACGTGTACTGGTTATTTAAAGAAAAAGAATGTCAACAATGAAAGTGAAACTACGGTAAATCATTTGATTACTAATTCGATGCACATAAAATCATTCTTATATGGTTAAAAACAATGAGAAACATCTATTTTTAATCTATAAAATAAAATCAAACAGACCTATAAAAATGCAATTGCACGTGTTGGTTTAATCTATTCGTATCTTCATTTTTGTTTACATCGCTTATATGGTCATCTGAGGTCAAATCGATAGTTAATTAGATGGCGTCTGGACTAAACTACACACGAAACGAACCTATATATTATCTACCCCATGCTCTGTAAACTGTTTATTTTAGACTTTTGATAGTTTGGATAAATGTTTTACATTGTTATAAACCAAATATGAGAATTTGAGTCAAATCGGTTACAATGAATTTGACAGCTAGTGCCCCCTTTAACACACGACGCCATCAATTTACGTAAATACTTTGGAAATATACAGACGATATTTCGCAATCCACGGCTCCTAGGAAAGTTTCTTGTAGTGTAACGTAAAGCGGGAAATACGCGTTTATGTAGTTAAAAATTGGTAATTTTAAATTAATAACTTTTTTTACATTTAGGCTTCTTCCTTTTTTTCCAAATTTTTTACATTATTTGGAGAGAATTTTTTTGTATCATTTCTATCAAATTTTATTTTTATATTAAAACTAGAAATTGATCTGTTGTCTCACAAGGAAACAGCTGTTTTGACGTTTTTTTCTAGAAAAAAATCCTAAATATTCTAAAAACTTTTCACCCACATTTTGTCGGCTTCAATTCAGTGAGTAATATTGAATTTCATGCTAAATACAGAAACTTACCAGATTAAATTAACGCGACCTATTAAAATAGTCAAAACAATAAGTTTTTATTCCAATTACAATTGAACTTTTTATATCAATTCGAGATTTATGTCATGTTGATCTGTAATTATATATTTATTTGTATTAAAACTTGACCAACTTCTTAAAATCTGACGGACCGTACGCGAACAGTCCGACGTATGCCGCGTATTTTGAAAAAGTACGCGTACGGTACAAATACTCATATGGTCTGGAACATAGACATCTATCTATATTGTTGAAAACTATACTATACTATGTTGCCTTCTGGATGTCCCGCCTTTGTTTGTCTTTGTCATTTGGTTGCTGTCTTATTAACGTATAAACTACATTTCCAACAGTTTTGTATAGCTAAAACGGCTAATGTGTATAGAATAATTGTCTTTCTTCCCTAAATAATATGCCTAAAAGAAGAAGGACCGAGGAGAGATGTGCACAGGCAATTGTTTCGATCTATCAATAGGAAGGTCGACTATCCATATATATTACATATTGATAGTCGACCTTCCCATTGATAGAAACAGGTGCATGTGGCGATGTCCCTAAATAAAAAATAAAGTAAACAGAAAAAAATGCTTCACTTTTCAATCTTTAACTTCCCCTCCCGCTTCCAAATTTGTTTCTACTGTATTAATTTTTGAAGACATGTCGCATCTACACAAAGCCTGTCTTATTGATCTGCAGCTTACCCCTATTAGTTTTGGTATATGTGATCTACATTAAATTCGATTCAAAAATAGTCACTCGAAAGGCATATATATCTAAATAGTTGCAATAAGTTCCATTAACCACGAAACTAATTACAGTCAGATATTTATTTCGATATTCTTATTAAAATACATTTCTTTTTTGGCCGAAATTACAAAAAAAATAATTATTATCTGGTTTGACTGTGAAACACTGATTTCAGATTTATATTGTACACATAACTTTAAAAATGGGAATAAAACATCCTTCTTTAAACGTTTTATCGATTACCACTGTGCCTGTAGTGATATAATTATAAATAGATTTCAGAACGCGGACGTGATAGAAAGCCTATTTATTAAATTGTGAAGACGTACGCCGGTAGGAAATAAGATTAGTAAACAATGATTAATACCTTAGATTTGCATTAAGTTAGTTGCTTGAATATACAAATAATCAAACGAAGAAAGACTTCAAGTGTAGTTCTATAATATTGAAGATTCTTCTTCGTCTTCTAACATTTGAGGCATCTTGAAAAAGAATAAAGAACGCTGCAGCCATGTTAGATGGATTAATTTATTTTCGTAGAAAAACTACGATGGAGTTACGACTGGGTATAGCTGTAGTAAGTTACGCCAGGATTTACGCTTTATTTACGATCATCTTAACTTACGACGGCTTTGTGAAACGGCTGTAAATCCTACGATTTATTTACGATGGACTTACGATGACACGTAGACTTACGAAGGCTTTGTGAAACGGTACCCAGTAATTTATTATATCTTGATATTGAACACGTACTAAATAAATAAATAAATAAATAAGCTTTATTTAGAGTCGGCATGGTATATAAAACATAGACAAACATAAGCTCTAATGAGCTTTTAACCGACATATGAGACATTATATAACAGTACAACATTTATAACAACACAATACATAATATAGTACACATGCAATAAATATCACAGCACAAAAATGAAGCACTAAAAGCAGAATATAAGCATAAGCTAGGTGTTAAGGCTAAAAGCATATAAGTGTAAACTAGGCATAAAAGCTGGTAAAAATGCATAGCATAAAAATTGAAAAAATGGGATATGATCTAGATGGTAAATAGATTTGCATAATATATTAACTAAAAGTCTGCACAAACTGTGCACTTACAGTCATTTCCATTCCATGACTTTAAAATATTTTTGAACTGACTAAAATTAGCAATTTTTCTAAAATCATCAGGTAGATCATTCCATAAAACAGCAGCTGTGTATTTAAAAGAGTTCTTACCATAGGTTGTTGTTCGGACCCTAGGTATATCTACAATATTAGAATATCTAAAATTATATTTACAGTCTTTCAATACAACTAAATCATGTAAGCATGGTGGTGACAATTTATATAAAATTTTAAAACACTCAATAGCCATGTTACGCATACGTCTTATTTTCAGTGATGTAACCTTTGCTCGTAAAAGTAGTTCATCATATGAACTAACATAGTCTTCATATATAAATCGTAAAGCCCTTTCCTGAATTTTTTCCAATTTGGTGGTGTTATTTTTGTTGCAAAAATGCCATGCCAAAGGACAAAAATTAAAATTAGATAAAATAAATGTGTGGAAAATTGTCAGTTTATTCAATTTAGTAAGGTAGCAGCCAATGCGCTTCAAAACATTCAGTTGTTGGGATGATGTAATCTAAAGACGACTACAATCAATTGGACGTCGTTTTGGCAACACATGACGTCTGATTAGAGTATGAAAATATTGGACGTCGATTTGTGAATGTGACATCCGATTTGGACGTCGATTTGAGGATCGGATGTCGATTTGAGGAACGGGCGTCGATTAGAGGCCGGACGTCGATCTAAGTCTAACATATATACCTTTTTAACTTTAAGGTCAATTTATAATTAAACAATTCATCATAATTATGTCAATAGTAGGAACAGAACAGTTCGTTGCACGAAGCTTCTCTACTGATTTTAATATAAAGTACAGAGTCCGATTGAAAAACGGATATGTAAATTTTAAGACAGTTTGATATGCAAATTTATTTTTATCAATTCATAAGAAAAGATCAACCTTTTTACCGGAATTTCTGTTCCCTATTTCAACTATCAATTTAGTTTCTCTCAAATCCAAGACATCTAATTTTAAGATTGTTTAGCGGACAAGACAACCCAAAATCACTTTAAAATTTGATGTCGCCTCAAACCATTAATCTTAAAAGTATTAAACAAAAAATCATACGATGCATATGCTTCATCTCAAATCAGGAGTTCAAAATATGCATACATATAACAAACAGCAACAAGGTAACTACTCTTTCAACCTCTTTGTAAGTTATATACGTATCGTGTAAGTTTTTGCCCAAAACAATAAAAAGAAATACACAAAATCAAATTGTAAGGTACACTGTGGTTTTTTTTAAAGTCTTTATGGCTTATAGTATAAGATTTTTTAATGTCGTTTTCTAGACATATGCATTATCGTATTGTACTTTTATTTTTTCCATAACCGTTCTAATCGGAGTATATTGATAATTTTTCAAAAAAAAACACCTTATCTTAGTCTATTATTTACTATTTTCTCTATTGTCTTGTTATTATTAAAAGTTAGATAGTTAGTGTTAATGACAAAACATACTATCATTCTCTCGCAAGATATCAGTTGTATCTGCTATTGCTTCTTTGAAGTCTTGAAATGTAAATTCATTATTGTATCAAACCAGTGGCGGATCCAGAGGGGGGCGTAGAGGGCGTACGCCCCCCTTTGATTGGACTTTTTTTTTTGTAAAATGATAAATTAGACTAGCCTTCGTGAACTTTGCCATTTCCCGTGTACTCTAGTATTTATTTTTTTGGCAACAATTCTTTACTTATAAAGACATTTTTCGCGGGAATTTACTGATTGTCAAAGTCATGTGATTCGCTATGGTGGAGTTGACCGGTGCGCCGAACAAGCGTCACTCAGGCATTTTGAAATTCAAATTACAATTATATATTGCTTAGGCTGGGAATGACAATCATAACACCTTAAGAGCGACAAAGGACTGAACAAGAACGTATTGAATTCTATTTCACTATTCCACCAAACAGAATGTTTTTGCTATTAGACACAAAAAAATTCCAACAGAATTATTTAGCATTAAATGAACATGTAAAATAAACATGGGTGTATTTTTTTGTGGCCGGGGTTTGCATGTCTGACCGGAATGTCTGTTTCGCCGAACTGATATATTGAATACTTTTTCAAGACCAGACTGCAACCTGCCTGCTGGGTGTGGCCTTTCTGTCTCCATTTGTCGACCGTCATTCATAAATTCGTTGTCATAAGACTCATTCGTAGGCTTTGGTTGATTTAGACCCCCTCACTTCCCTTAATTTTGTTGGGTAAAACAAATCAACCAAACATTGGGATAAAAATTGCTTGTTTGTCTTTTTTAACTCTTGTCGGTCGTATTGTAAATTCCATCGAATAGTCAGGCGTATATCTTGTTTACAACAAGAAATCTGTGAGGTTATGACAACTTAACTTACAACATACATGTACAAACCGGTGAGGATTTTCCATGTCTATTTTTAACTGACAAGTCCCACATCAAATTAATCAGTACATAGCTTTGGATCCAACCTATCATTTTATGAAAGACAATTAATAGGGAGAATACAGGATCGAAAATCTCCAACCCTTACATACAGCAACTACAAAATAAACAATCCCAACGACAAAACCGGTTTGAAATTGTATGTTACACTTATTTTATGTTTTTAGCCCAAAAAAGGTCCCAAAAATTGTTCGCCTCGCTCCGCTCGGCAAACTTTAAAACCTTCGTCCCCTTTCCAAAATCTAGGATCCGCTCCTGCTGAATCTGTGTGACTATTGTACTATTCATTAAAATCAGATTATTTTCTTTTTTTGGTTCTGTGTTCTAATAACTAAAAAGTACATACTATAATTTGCCGTTCTACTTACTTCGCCATAATTTTCTGCAAAAAAAGCTTGCTGCTTCCTTCTTTTCTGTTACAAATCTAAAAAGTATTCTAACTTAATATGGATGTTTATCTTGCTTTGCATATTCTCTACATTATTCCAAAAAACTATTACAGTGAAATTATTTGGCGAAAAGTTCACTTGTTTTTCTTTTAAAAGTGGGGCGAAAGATATCAAAGGGATATTCAATCGCATAGGTCGAAAATAAACTTACAATGCCATGGCAAAAAATAAGAAAACAACGAAACGACAAACTGCATTACACAAAACACACCATAGACCATAAACGTATACTTATATATATATCGCTTTGTATTATCTTTACCTCTGTTTGCATAGGAAAATGGCGTATTGCAGGCAAAATAGTCATATACTTATGATCTTTCAAAATATCAATAATTTATTTTTTCAAAGAACATACATGAAGCAGTCATACTTTTGACTCTGATAAAGATAGGAATACTTCCTGGTGGGAAATTAACACTGGTGAGATTGACCCGTCCTCCCTGTCTCATTGTCGGAAATACCATATAGTTTTTAAATCTTACATTAAAATGCGAAGAGCAGAAAATTTGCACCAATTGATAATGTACATGCACCTGTCCTCATTCAGGAACCTGTTTTTGGTGATTGTCGTTTATTGATGTTGTTTACAAGTATTTCTCGTTTCTCGATTTTTTATATAGATCAGACCGTTGTTTTTTACTTATTTGAATGGTTTTACACTAGTCATTGTTGGGCCCTTTATATCTTGCTGTTCATTGTAAGCTAAGGTTACGTGTTGAAGGCCGTACTTTGAACTATAATTGTTTACTTTTTATAAGTTATGACTTGGATGGAGAGTTGTTTCATTGCTACTCATACCGCATCTTTTTATATCTACGTAGAAAACTAATCTGCTTTAGCAGAATTTAAATAAAATTCATTTATATTAATGTTTCCATTAATCAAGGAGTTTTAAATATTTTGTCAATCAAAACTATAACCTTCTCTTACTCTTTCGTATTAAACCAACAGAAAATATAGCTCTCAATTTTCTCATTCTACAACAGATCTAGTCTGTTTAAATTCTACATACTG
Source organism: Mytilus edulis (assembly GCF_963676685.1). Lineage (NCBI taxonomy): Eukaryota > Metazoa > Mollusca > Bivalvia > Mytilida > Mytilidae > Mytilus > Mytilus edulis. Next base: position 114,104,861 of record NC_092344.1, on the reverse strand, counting down.
CCCTTTAGAAGTAATTGTCAATGTATGATACAAAACCTGCGAGATACCACATTACTGCAACAAAAGTCTTGACATGGAGTAGAAAGTTTTGTTAATATTGGTCCTTTTTTTTAACAGAAAGTGTTTTAAATACTCTAGGAATAGTAATGAACTTCTATCGTAAGTTTCAAAAAAGGAAATGTAAGCAAAGCCGTGAATTGTGTAAAATGTCTGCATTTTTTACTACTGCTGCGTTTTTGGTGACCTTATACAGGATAAATCGGCCCTATGGCACAGAACTCGTTAATCATACATCGTTTTGTATTAGAATAATTCATACAAAACCGGAATAAAATGAGTTATTTCTGTTCAGTTCAGATGTACAGATAGAAGTTGTTTTCTGTAGTTGATCATACAATACTGAGTTGTATCTCTGACTTCCTACATTACACTACACTACATGTTAATGACGTAATTAATCTAATGACGTGATTCGTTTATAACGCATCCATCGGATTATTGCTAATCCTTATCCGTGGTTATCCTCCTGAGTGAGGGATCACACATTATTTAACCAGAATGTAGACCATATAAAAGAATACTGCAGGGAAATTTCAAAACCATTGCCTATATCGTGCTGATTTTCACAAATCATTCGACGAAGAAGTTTGTCTTGATAATATACATTTATGCCCATGTTCCATTAAAACGCCACCAGAGAATTTTAATGCATGGAATAAATTTCATTAATTTCTTTTTGTTTTGCTGCGTTTAATTTTTCTAGGCTTTATACGGCATACTTTTATATAAATTTCAAAGGCAAAACAGTTAAACATGAATAATACAAGAGATACAAGGAAAATATTTAATATTGTATTTATCGTGTGAAAATGCAATGTCCTGTAAAGCATCGTAAAAAAAGAGTATTGCCGGATAGTGCCGGCCAAATTAATATTCCAGGTCAACATGACACTTTTAATTGATACATGTAACATGTTTCCTAGTAAACTACATGTTCTTTGATCGGTGCATGTCTGTACTCATTTATTATTTATCCCTTCTTCCATTTGTCTTCCAAAATAAAAGATAGCAAAACCGCAAACAACATGAAAACTTTGTGAACAATTATACATTCAAAATTACAATCACATTAAATTATTATTATACGGTTGTCAAGAATTAATGAACACATTATTTTTAATATTAAGATACGATAGAAAATTCCTATTAAAAGACTTAGAACTCTGACAATGTTCGATCAGGTCTTAATTTTATACAATTAATTGTTTGATGACATTTCCGAAGATCATATAATAAGAACAAAACGACATTTGAGAAAATTGCAGGGTCGAAAAGAAGAGAGTGTTCTGTATGTTCTGTACGAAATGTCCCTGGTTGCAGGAAAGGGCCGAAACATGTATATGCATGTGTGCTCTCTGTCGTAAAATTGTTCATAAACCATGTAGTAAATATAAGAAACACGACAGACGATGTAACACCGACGAATAAAATATCTGTCTTGAGAAATGTTAATATGAATCTTGAATTTTGTATCAAGCTCATATAATGAAGTTGTTCACACAAAATAATCACAAACTTTCTTTAATTTATAAGTAGTGACAAATTAATTTGCATTATCTCTTTTCGTGTTACCGAACTTTGACTCGGGAGTATATGATTTTTAGACAGGTTACCGTCTCTATAGTAGGGAATTTCTGGTATTAATTCAAGTGAGGGCAACTAAAAGAAGTAAAGTCAAACTTAAAATCGGTGCAATTAGTTTGTCATGTTTCATGGAAAACATAAAATAGTGACCCCTCCCTCAAAAAAAAATTAATTTTACCTTATCTTGTTGCTTTTACTAGAACCGGGACCAGAATATCTTATTACACGTAACTTGTCTAAATATTATATCTTCGGAGTCAAAAATCGGTATTATATGTAAGAAAATGGACTATTAGTAAAAAAAGTTTAATTTTCCCGCCACTTGCAGTTAACATCTTTTGGCGCTATTATACCTTTACTATGACGTCGACGTTTTTGCGGTCTTGTTAAGACAATCAAAAAAAGCATTGGCACTGAAGGGGTTTTGTTAACAATTTGTTTGGCAGCGAAAGGGTTAAGACTTAGAAGACCTCCAGTGAACAACACAGCAAAAGTAGGTATCACAATCTTAATGTCATCCTTCTTGAGGACAAAAGTAGGTATCAAACTCTTAACGTCATCCTTCTTGAGGACAAAAGTAGGTATCAAACTATTAACGTCATCCTTCTTCATGAGGACAAAAATAGGTATCAAACTCTTAACGTCATCCTTCTTGAGGACAAAAGTAGGTATCAAACTATTAACGTCATCCTTCTTCATGAGGACAAAAGTAGGTATCAAACTATTAACGTCATCCTTCTTCATGAGGACAAAAGTAGGTATCAAACTCTTAACGTCATCCTTCTTCATGAGGACAAAAGTAGGTATCAAACTATTAACGTCATCCTTCTTCATGAGGACAAAAGTAGGTATCAAAATCTTAACGTCATCCTTCTTCATGAGGACAAAAGTAGGTATCAAAATCTTAACGTCATCCTTCTTCATGAGGACAAAAGTAGGTATCAAAGTCTTAACGTCATCCTTCTTGAGGACAAAAGTAGGTATCAAAGTCTTAACGTCATCCTTCTTCATGAGGACAAAAGTAGGTATCAAACTCTTAACGTCATCCTTCTTGAGGACAAAAGTAGGTATCAAAGTCTTAACGTCATCCTTCATGAGGACAAAAATAGGTATCAAACTCTTAACGTCATCCTTCTTCATGAGGACAAAAGTAGGTATCAAAATCTTAACGTCATCCTTCTTCATGAGGACAAAAGTAGGTATCAAAGTCTTAACGTCATCCTTCTTGAGGACAAAAGTAGGTATCAAAGTCTTAACGTCATCCTTCTTCATGAGGACAAAAGTAGGTATCAAACTCTTAACGTCATCCTTCTTCATGAGGACAAAAGTAGTATCAAAGTCTTAACGTCATCCTTCTTCATGAGGACAAAAGTAGGTATCAAACTCTTAACGTCATCCTTCTTCATGAGGACAAAAGTAGGTATCAAACTCTTAACGTCATCCTTCTTCATGAGGACAAAAGTAGGTATCAAACTATTAACGTCATCCTTCTTCATGAGGACAAAAGTAGGTATCAAAATCTTAACGTCATCCTTCTTCATGAGGACAAAAGTAGGTATCAAAATCTTAACGTCATCCTTCTTCATGAGGACAAAAGTAGGTATCAAACTCTTAACGTCATCCTTCTTGAGGACAAAAGTAGGTATCAAAGTCTTAACGTCATCCTTCATGAGGACAAAAATAGGTATCAAACTCTTTTAAAAGGCATATTTTGTTTCATTTTGCAGGGAGATTATGTTGACCAAATTTTATAATACTGTAAATAGAGGAATTTTTTTAATTTTGATAAATATACAGCAAAAAATTACGGTTTTTTCTTAATTCATGACTATTTGATAAATTTGAGTTATTTCTGAATAAAAAATGCATATTTTTTTAGGATACTTATAAAATACAAAAATTAAAAATCATCTAACAAAAACAATTTGTGTTTATCTTTTAAAACAAAAAAGTTATGGCTTTCTTTCGAAAGAGAAAATTCGGCCACAAATTCGAATTTTGAGCAAATATACAAAATTTCGACCTATTTAAGATCATTTAACTCAAAAAGTAGCACATGAAGGTATATTTTTTATTACATATTTGATTTAAGCAGGCAAAAACTAGCCTGTTTGAAAATTTTCTTCAAACTGTAACTACAGGATCAAAACTGTATCATATGCTGTTAACGTCATCCTTCTTGAGGACAAACTCTTAACGTCATCCTTCTTGAGGACAAACTCTTAACGTCATCCTTCTTGAGGACAAACTCTTAACGTCATCCTTCGTGAGGACAATTTTCAATTTGAATCCATGTGTAATGAAATTTTCTAAATGTTATAAAAGCACTAGGCGAACTTATTTCCTACTTTCTTTGTCATAAAATCAATATTTTAGTCATTAGTTTAGGAATGTGTCTTAAAATATAAATTTTGCACCATGATTTACTATTGTCGGTCTGATAAAAGCCTTCGTCATTGCAGAGATAGTGTCATCCAATAAACAAATAAAGAAAGTTTATGTTACAGGTTATTCTAATTTTAAAAACACTTGTATTTTTCATATCATACTAAAGAAAAGAGAGGACCAATATTCACACGAGTTGTAGACAGCAGATCTGTGTCATATTGTTTCCGTAAAACTATTTTCTGGTTGATTGTAAAATATACATTATTATTTGTGTTCCTTTAATTTTTTTTGTTTTGGTTTATTTACAATATGAGCTTAAAGTAATCGAATGGAACACAAATGATGTAATACTTGTATATTAAACGCACAAAATTTCCATTGGCAGGTTATTTATCCAATTGGTTATTTATTTTTTTGTAATTGTTTCACAATTGTCAGACCGAGGGCCTTTGTTTAGCTCATTGTATGGTATTAGTTTTGTTCATAAAGGATGTACGATGGCTTGCACTTGTGTACATCCTTGTCATTACACTTGTTGCATTGGAGAAGCCTTTTAATCTAGTTATTCAACGAGCAGAGGCACGTGTCATGGTCTCGGGCGTACATGATTATTGTTATGACCAGAAACACATGTTGTGATCTCTGCATAACCGATGAATGTGATTTTTCAATGACACGTGACCTGGTCTTTGGCGTCCCTGGTGAATGCTACTTTCAATGACACGTACAGTTATCTCTGGCATAACTGATAAATGTTATTACGAAAAGCACTTGTCGTGGTCTCGGCCGTACCTGATGAATGTTATTACGAGAAGCACATGTCGTCATCTCTGGCATACCTGGTGAATGTTATAACGAAAAGCACGTGTAGTGGTCTCGGCCGTACCGGATGAATGTTATTACGAGAAGCACATGTCGTCATCTGTGGCATACTGGATGAATGTTATTACGAGAAGCACATGTCGTCATCTCTGGCATACCTGATGAATGTTATAACGAAAAGCACGTGTAGTGGTCTCGGCCGTACCGGATGAATGTTATTACGAGAAGCACATGTCGTCATCTGTGGCATACCGGATGAATGTTATTACGAGAAGCAAGTTTCGTGGTCTCTACTGCACCAAATAAAAGTTGTTTTCAGAAACACAAGTCGTGAACTCAAGTGTTTTTGATGAATTTTTAACCAGGAACCCTGTTCATTTTGGCAGTCGGGTACCTGATAAATGTTATTTTTCGAGAAAAAAAAAGCGTGTCGTGTGCACATATCTCGGTATTTGTTTATTGATATCGCGGATTTTAGCAAAAATCTAGTCTATCCGAGTAGACAATAACTGTCTCCATGGAATTATGAAACCTAGTTTTACAGTACATATGCATAGTGCAACAGTTTTTAATCAGCTTAATAGCACAGCAGGGCGTATCTATATTATTCTTTGTGTTAAACAAACGTAGATAATATTTTGTCATGTCGATACTGATTAAGTATTGTTTTTAATCAATTCCTACAAGAGGATGTGTCAAGTCTAGTGTAGACTTTGGTACAATTAGCTAGAATAATTAATTAAAATAAGATTTAAGATTTGATATCTACGCTTAATAAATGCCGATATGGTCTATGTAAAGTCAATACACGTCCTGCGTTTGGGATCAATACATAAGCCGTAAGATTTGGCATGGGAAGTTATCACAGCTTAAGCTTTAATACAAGGCGTGATCAAGCACCCTAAATATTCCGCGATAGATTGTACAGATATTTAGCTTTTTATCAATATAAGCAAATTAATGTCGTTATTTCCGAGTAGTTAAATCGATAAATTTAACAACGTTTGAGATTTTTCCTGTAATCTATCTAGATATCACGCAGACACTTTTGTTTTGTTGGTTTTATCAGTAGAAATGAGTATTTTGTTCGAAATGTCATTGAACAAATTTCATTTTACTTTTATTTTTACAAAGTGTGTAGTAGAAGGATCATGTTTATGAGTGACATTTTTAAATTTTCTGTGTTGAAAGTTTGAAAGTTTGCCTAAGTCAATGGCTTTCACAACACGATACGAGTCCATTTGTTCAAATTCATCTTCACTATCATACGAGTCTACATCATCATCATCATGAGCACTTGGGTAAAACGACGAAGCACCTTGACTAACAGGAAACTCAGTCCTATCCCTATTAGTAGCATCAATATCAATACCATTCCATTCTCTTGCAGCTTCTTCCACTGCAATTGTGTCTGCCTCTGATACTATCGACCGGTTCGTATCAGAGGCTCGTGAAGAACTTCTCATCTGGTCCTTAGACATCCCAGAAATTCGTACGTCACCCAGAAAGTCGTTTTTAGACTTATCATCACTATGGATACCAGGCATTAATTTATGTTTTAAACGAACCAATTCAGCTTCATTCATGGGTTTTGATTGCTTCATTTGATTCCCGTCTCTGTCTTTGAACTGATATTTAGTTTGCATTAATCGAGCATTTAATAAAGCTCTATCATTGTCGTAACTTAGAATAGGCTTTTCTGGAAGGATAACGTTTTCTTCTGGTTCCTCAGCAAATGTTACTCGTTTCTGTAATTTTTGTTTTCCGTTCCTACTTGCAGTACTTGCTGTACTTAAATTTGATTTGAATGCTTTCCCTACCACATTATATGTAGTAATATCAGATGTCGATTCCGATACCATACTTCCACCATCACTTAAATTAGACATTTTAGCCGATATATGTTTGCGTAAATCTTCAAATTGTTTATCTAACTGTTTCATTACAATCTTTTTCTCATAAATGTGATCCAGAGTAGAATAAAGCAAGTCTGTTTCTGGATGTTTGAGCGATTTTGACACCTGAAATGATGAAGGTCTAGGATTTGGAATTGACCGTCCAGTTAGGGTAATATTTTCTTGACTTATTATTATTGGTTTTTCTTTTAAAATTTTGTCTTCCTTATGATGAGTTTTTAAATGATCGTGTGGTATTGTTGTATTTGAACTTGGTTTCGGCGCAGACCTTGGGTTTTCTTCCGCATTTTCTTCAAATTCATTCGATTTCCCCTGAATATTTTTACCAACTAGTAAATTTGGCATCCCACCATATGCCTTTACGGATGTCTTTTTAAATGGATGAATGTTTTGTTTCTTTTCAAATGTCAAAGAAATCTGAGCGTCAGATGATTTTCTACGTTTTACCGGAAATAAGGCAGGCAAAGATTTGGCGCGATACATATTTGAATCTTGATTTGGGGATGTTGCGTATTCACGGATTGACGACACTGATGATGGTTTCGGCTGGTTGATTGATTCTGTTGCATCCAATATATCAATAGCCTCGCATGTTGATATTGACGTAGTTGCCCTTTGTTCTGGCTTCTTCTTCAAGGTTGCATACCTGTGTCGCGGACTATTTGATCTTGCTAATCTTACCTTAGCTGGAGATGATATCCAATCACGAGATCCGTCCAAACTGTTTATGTCATCCATATTTTTCTGTAGCGACACTGCAATTTTAATTTCTTGCTTTGGAGCTGATTCCAAATCACGTGATAGAGGCCTTGACCTTGATAATGTTACATTTCTTTTACGATTTTCTATTTCTTTCTCAGATGCTTGATGACCAGATTTCTTATTGAATAAAGGTTTCTTTTTCGAAAATTTCTGAGGAACCTCCATGAAAGCCTGTGGTTTTGGAATTGATATTTGTCGGTCCCTTTGGAGAAACAAATTTGATATAACATTAACTGTATTCCGAACGGTGTCTGCCGAAGATGGATGCCTTTGCTTGTTTTCATTATTCACAGAAGCAACTATATTTATCAAAGCAGCTTGTTGAAAATTATCTTTCATGTCTGTGAACCTTCTTGGTGAATTTTCTCCTCTGAGGGCGACAGAAGCCGAGCTTGTTAGTCTTGGATCATTTTGTGTTTTCCTAAGATACGGATACTGGTCTTTTATTTCTTTCAGGGGGTAAACCCGCCCGGCAGATTGAGTTCGCATTGTTGTAACCTCTGTCATAATGTCAAAATGATGAATACAAAATTTAAATCTACTTTGGAATTATATGTAAAAACTTCCTTTATATATGCGTTGTTTTATAAGTATTACATCCATATTAAGCAATTATCCAAGTAAATATTTCAAACAAAGTGCAACATACGGTCCTCTAAGAAACCTGAAAATAAAATTATTAATTAATAATAATCCCAGTTGCTGATATGCATACTTTACTTTTATCAATGACTAAGAGCTGATATAAATCTACAAATCACGCCAGGTGAGTTATATAGAAGACAAAGAATACGTTGATATAATACCAGATAACTGCCATTTACTGGGAGCTAAAACTGGTATAAAGATATGTTCAAGTTAAAAACGGGGTAAAAATATTGAAATTGGTTTGAAAACGTCAATGAAAAGTGAAACCATCCAACGTATTGCGTAATCGTCGTTTCTTGGATTGTATATATACGGTTAGGCAAATTTAAGGAATGCTTAAAGTAAAGATAAAGCTCACTAAAAACTGGTTCCAAAGAAAATCAAACAACCTAATAAGGCTGTCTTTTCATAGCCAAAAAACTTTGTAAGACTAGGTTTGCATAACCAAAATATTAATACGGATAAATTTGCATAGTCAAAACCTTAAAAGACTTGGTTTGCATAACCAAATCTTAGTAAGGAAAAAATATTTACATAGCCAAAACCCTGTAAGACTTGGTTTGCATAATCTAATGTTTGTAAGAATAGATTTACATAGCTTAATTCCTATAGAACTAACTCTGCATAAACGAGAACAACCATTGTTCTTGTTTTATGAAATTTTTCTCGAATAAATTAATAAACGCTGGGCAACATTTTTACTACTGAGTAGACATTTGGTTGAAATTTCTTAGTGTCCCTCATATGATAAAGACAAAACGTTGATAGAAGATGAGTATATTTTTGCTGGAGATACCTGAGTCCCACAACAATGGCAACGATAAAATTATGAATATTGAATAGATGCTAAGCCCCAAACCTCCTTTCCCAGTACGGTCAATCGAACAGTGTAAGTTAATCATGCAGAACGAAAGTAAATCAGTGTGTTCGATTACATTCACAGCGTTAATAACAAAATATATCAATTACGTTACGAAGTTAAACAGAACAATAGAAGTAGGATTTAAATGATAGATACATTTAAAAAAAATACTTTGAAAAAATATGCTTTGATGTATTGATAAAGTTTTTATCAAAGTAAATAAATATAAAAGGACAATTTTCTATCAAAGAACTTCTAAATAAATAAATCCTTCATTCCAAATTATATATTTTTCAATATAAAAATATTAAAATTATATAAGTGTTAAAATGCAGTCAACAAGAAAATATGGACAATAATCATTATTCAAATATATTAATATCTAGGAGAAATGTATCTCAACTTAAAATTTCAGAAATAATTAAACTAGGGCACAAAAGTTCGTCTGAAAAATAAATACCAAGCCACGTCCACTTGATGTTTTTGTTAGATGTATTTTCATTTATCTCCATCTGGTGAGTTAAACCTTTTTCAACTGATGTTAACAGTTGTTCTTCTGTTGTCCTGTTACAACACAGTCCCAGGTTAGGGGAGGGTTGGTTCCCCGCAAACATGTTTAACCCCGCTACATTATGTATGTATGTGCCTGTCCCAAGACAGGAGCCTGTAATTCAGTGGTTGTCGTTGTTGCTGTGGGTTTTTTTTTCCATTTCGTTCATTTTTGTAGTACTATTTGGCCACTCGCCGAAGCAAACAAATTGTAAATCCCCTTTGTAACATTGGCAAAGCATCAAATATCATTTCAAAAGTTCTAATTTCTATTATGTTTTAGCTATGACTTGTTTAAATTTATGTATAATTACTGTCTAAAACAAGTATGCATATTATATGAAAATGAGGTAAACTATTCATATTGTCATCAGAGAAGATATTTTACTACAACTACTTATATTGATAAACTAGCCCCAAGCATCATGTCAGGCATTGTCATTACTTTAAAAAAAAAACAATAAATTTCTTCTAATCTGAGAAACAATTCGACATTTTAGCAAAATGTTTTACTAATGATACTGATGATCCACCACAAAGTTATATAATAGAACCATACAACTACATGTTTATGTAGTAAGCAAATACATGTACATATAGATATAGAAGTGCTTTTGCTAAATTTAGATGCGGAGTAGCTCCGTTGAGAATTGAAACAGGGCGGTATGAAAATAAAAATGTAGACGAAAGAGTGTAATTTATGTGTAATGATAGCATAGAAGACGAAAAACATGTAATATTATCATGCCCTTTATATGCAGATTTGCGCTTTTGTCTATATAGTGAAGCTAAGAAATATAATGTCGATTTTAAAGATTTGTCTGATGATGATAAATTTGTTTATTTATTTAAAAACATTAATTGTTATGATATGGTTGCCAAAACCTGCTTTGATATTTTAAGTAGAAGAAATACCTTTTTATATTCTCAAAAGGAAATTTTAATAATCGTATTTATTTTAACTAGTTTTATACAGAAATTGTTTTACAGTCTCTCATAATTCTTAATAGAATGGTACTTGTATTTTATATTTGTGTATTTTCTGTTTTATATTGTGTATATACTCTGTACGTCCTGTATATTTATGTATTGCAAGTAGTGAGACTTTAATAACATATTGAATCATTGACTCATATAAAAAAAGATGTGGTATGATTGCTAATGAGGTCATTCTCCACAAGAGACCAAAATGACACAAAAATTACTACAGGTCATCGTACGGCCTTCAACAACGATTAAAGCTCATACCGCATTGTCAGTTATAAAAGGCCCCGAAATGGCAATGTAAAACAATTCAAATTTATTTATAAACAAACAACAACCACTGAATTACAGGCTCCTTATATCATGTTCTTAGATATCATCTCCCATTTAAGAAAAAAATACATGAACAGATTAACCTTTAATGTGTTGTTCTCCTAGCTACAAAATGTATCCAAAATCAAAGATGTGGAACATATTCTATCGTAATCATTTGGTAATTAATGCAATTGGTGTCTCAGTTAACACAATTAATAACACCATATATAGGAAAAACATAGAACTCCTTTTGTCATATAAAACACAGTCAAACATCCAAACATACTATCCACACTCGTCTGTGTCCACACTTGTATTGATAAATAAAAAAGTACTTGTCTACTGTAACAAAAAAGGTCTATTGCGTTAAACAGTTAACCCTATAGATACTAACAATGTCGACAATTTGCGTTAAACAATTGATTCTTTATCATTAGTATTTTACGCAGTTTTGATCGTTTATAATTTGTTTTCAATGGGTATTTAATCAAATAATTCTTTAGATGTTAAAATATTAATAAAATATCAAACAATTAATGTTTATTGACACCAAGACATCGAATTATATCAAATGAATATAACGTTTACACGACAAAATAAATGTTTAAATAAAATTGAAAGTAGTAAGATAAATAACTCGGTGTTAAAGGTCAGAAAATTGTCAAAAACAAAAGGGTTTGATCGAGTGAAAAATGTACGTCTCTTGGTGACATGAATGAAAATGGCTTTGAAATAAACAAGAAACACTATGTATCTATAGTACCTCCCTTATTATATGTTTACGGGGATGATTGATCTGAAAGGATTATCTCAAAAAGGGATCATTGAATAAAAAGACATTGTCCATTGATTTGAAAATAAAATAAATGTTTTTATCTTCGCCATTAAGGAATTTGTATTAATTTACCTTCGTTTTGGTATAGAGCGACTATCATTGAGGCAAAAATAGTATAAAAATCTAAGAAAGGGTCAAAGGGGTGCCGTGGAACTTTAGAGAACTCTGGTGATAAGGGAATAGATAAGGGTAGGATTACTTAATTTATTGACTATGACAACATATAAAGTAGTCAGATTGCAAGGAAATTCTCTCAAACCGGTGCTAGGGGATCTTAAACTTGATGTGAGGCGAGGGTTTTTGAAGGTCAAACTGTGGCTTGAGACGAATAACAGCATTAAAATTACAGTTCCATTTCTTAGTTACCAAACATCCAAAGTTTTTAAAAAAAAATACATCTAGATGATATCATACGGTTGGGTGTCAATCTCCTAATCGTTCCGAGCGTATTAACTTGATTTGTATAAAAACTTAACAGAACTCATAAAAGATCTACCATCAAATTCTCCAAATAATAAAGCACAGTAAGATAAGACAACTGCAAAGGTGGCGGGCGAAGCAAAGTTAACCAAAATCCTCCTCTTTTTCATATTTCAATCAGCAAACAAACAAAACATTTAAACTTTTGGTCAATGTAGTTTTTGATGAAGTTGAAGTCCTATCAACTTGAAACTTAGTACACATGTTCCCTATAACATGATCTTTCTAATCTTAATGCCAAATTAGAGTTTTGACCCCAAATTTTACGGTCCACTGAACATTTAAACGTCTCAAATGCGAACACTTGTTGTCCCCTGTTTTTACAGCTCTTCGTGTACCGGTTCGATGTTTCAGAATAATATTTTTAACTAAATTGTAGCAAAATCTTTTATCAGAAAACAAACATTTATCTTACCTTTATTCCTTGTCCATTAAGATGTTATAGCTCCTTGTGAATAGCCTGTAATAAATACATGAAATATACATTAGTTAAAATATATAAGTATAATTGTCATGCTGTATTTGTAAAACGTACACATTAAATGTTATCAAAGAACAATCTTCCTTGTAAAAATATCAGATTTAAAACTTTCTTTTTCACAGCAGGTCATTAGATTTTAAATTTTGTAATTTACAGTGATTTAAAACATTTAAATGCTTGCCAACGTTGCAGATGCGTAGTAACAAACTAAAAAAATCACGGTAGAAAGTCGTAAATATTTCAAACCGACATGCGTTTGTGGGCAAGCGAAAATCGTGTATACATAGAGACTAACAAATATATAAATATTGACTTTATTTTTCAAATGAAAATATACTTTTTATTAGTTTTTTTATTCTGGTACACCCCTTTTACGTGTGCATGTGTATATGGAGATAGCTTAAAAAAATGCGACCAGATCATACAATATTATATCATAAACACAAGGCGAAATCAGCGCCGATATTTTTAGTAGTGGTAACCACGCACTTGCTTTTCCTCAATATCATTATACTATATAATATCATAGTAAACACATTAGGACGACACCGACCGTTCAAGGGCTGTATAGCCAGTCAAGGTCGTTAAGAACTTCATTTGTTAGGACGACAGAAATTGATGGCACTTCTGAAAGTAATAGCAGTGCATCATTTATTGCTTTCTCATGTCTACATTTGTATTTGAGGGAGAAGTTATATTCAAAGAAGAAGCCCAGTGGAAGTTATTCTAGCAAGAGTCACAACAGAAGTTATATTAGGTCTGTACGTAACACGGCCATGAATAAAACATTGTCTGCATATCTCTCTTTAAAAATAATTCATTCGTTGAAATTGAATGGAACGAAAGAAATCTGAACTTAATCCTCATTTTATATATTGATCTAATAGATTTATTTCACAAATATATGCTTATTAATATTTAATGAGGAAAAATGGATTATGATTTTAATTCTTTAATATCGAGTATGTATTATTGAGGTATATTATAATGTCTTTACGACTCTTATTTTTGTAAGTTTACAATACTTTTCATTATAAGTGTTTGGTTATTGATATTTGACATACTATATAGTAGGATTTCTCAAAAAAGAATGCAAGAAGATAGCAGACAGACTACAAACATTTTAACTAATTTAAAAGTCAATCTTTAATTTAAAGCATTTGACTAAATCAAACAGAACTGTGGCAAATAGTCTGCCTCGTGTGTCTGTTTCCAGCCAATATATTCATACCAACAAATTGAAAACCAATCATACCAACAAATTTCGGATTAAAAAAATAAGTTTCTGCAAAAAAAAAAAAAAAAGCTAAACTGATACCCGTTGTTGCTTATTTTCATGATCTAGATGATAAAAGAAACACTGAGTCACTAATCTAAAAAAAAAATAAAAAAAAAACATAAGGCAGTGTGTCAATAGCTGTTGTATGATTTTGTCCATTCAGAAATGTGAAAACAGCAGTTTAGTTAGTATAATCTGCATGTTGAAATTATTTTGTGTATAAGAATTTCCGTGGCAAAGTATTCTTTCTTTTAAGGGTGCAACTAACCCATAATAAACTCATCATAGATACCAGGACTGGAATTTTATACTTGCACAAGACACGCGTTTCGTCTTCAAGAGACTCATCAGTGACACTCGAATAAAAAGAAAAGCATAAAAAAGACAAATAAAAGTACGAAGTTGAAGAGCATTGAGGACCAACAATTCTTAAAATGTTTGTCAAAGACAGCTAAGGTAAATCTATTCCTGAGGTAGAAGAGCCTTTTAAATATTTCAAAAATTTAAAGTTTTGTAAACAGTTAATTTATAATTATGACCATTTTAATAGTTATCCAACAAGGACGCGGTGTGTCAGTGTAAGATCACCCCGATGGCAGGAGGCCAGCGGGTGATCTAACACTGACACACCAAGTCCGAGTTGGATAACTATTTTACATCCCAGCTCTTTTAGATTAGACGAAAAAACATTTACAATTCATAAAATCTAGTTTAGAACGCTACACAACCATTATAATATAATACTTTATATATTACTATATGATGTATACCCTTTATGACCCCCCGAACCCGATGAGTAGATATCAAATAATGTCAACTCGCCCCACTTGCCTATTGGCCTACACTATATCGCCACTTTATAAAAAAATCGCTCCACTCTTGTTTACCGACTCGCCACACTTTTGGAAAAAATGTAAAATCAAATTGAACAATCAGTCTGACAACTCACTTATTTTCGAAAAAGGTTTAAACCCCACTGAATATAGGTCTGCCAACTCGCCCCACTTATAAAAAGATCTTGCTTCCTTTAAGTATGTTAAATTACTGTATATCGTATCCTGTCGTCCTGGTGTATTGGTATGTGTCTTGGCTTAATATGCTAAAGGTATAATCTCAGCATATACTCTAGATTTTTTCTACGTGAATACGTATAATTAATTATAAGTTTTATAGTGGATTTGATATTCCCGCCAAAATGTTACAGAACAAAAGAAAGCATGATGCATAACAAAGAAACTCAAACTGGGGTGATCTGGTAGGGACGATCCGGCTCAGATCACCCCTGTTAAAACAAAGGAGCTGGGATGTAATATCAATGATAATTTATTTCAACACAAAAGTGCTGACTACTGGGCTGGTGATACCCTCGGGTGGAAAATCCATTAGAAGTGGCATCGACCCAGTGGTTTTAAATAAACTCATCATAGATATCAGGATTAAAGATTCTTAATAACATTAACGGTACCAATTTTCCTGCACCAGATGCGCATTTCGACAATACATGTCTCTTCAGTGATGCTCGTAGCCAAAATATTTGAAAGTCAGATACCCTCGGGAATAAAAACTCCACCAGCAGTGGCATCGACCTAGTGGTTGTATATAACCTCCTCATAGATACCAGGATTCAAGGTCAGTAAACCTGAAATCATTTCTGTATGTATGTCCTTCTTCGATATATGATTTTGATGGCAATCATTTTTACATATAATGTTTCAATGAGTGTTTATCATGTAAAATCATACTTTGTAAAGAATCACTCCGATTCAAACAAAAAATTCTCTGAAACCGATATTATCAAGATGCTTGATTTCTTGATTGACAACATATTTGTAACGGTCGGAGGACGTGTTTTTCAACAGACTGTCGGCATCCCATTGGGAACAAACTGTTCCTCTCTACTTGCCGACTTGTTTCTTTATTATTATGAGGCTGACTTCATGCAGGAACTTCTTATGAAGAAAGATATAAGTTAGCAATATCCTTTAACTCTACTTTCCGCTATATAGGTGACGTTCTTTCACTAAACAATTCAAAATTTGGTGACTATGTGGAACGCATCTATCCCATCGAATTGGAGATAAAGGATACTACAGATACAGTTAAGTCGGCTTCATATCTTGACTTACATCAAGAAATTGACAATGAGGGTCGGTTGAAAACAAAACTTTACGACAAAAGAGATGATTTCAGCTTTCCAATTGTGAACTTTCCATTTCTAAGTAGCGACATTCCAGCAGCACCTGCATACGGGTTATATTTCTCCCAATTAATACGATATTCCCGTACTTGCATTTCCTATCATGATTTTCTTGATAGAGAGTTACTGCTCACAAGGAAGCTATTAAACCAAGAGTTCCAAATGGTGAAGTTGAAATCATCCCTTCGTAAATTTTACGGACGCCATCACGAGTTGGTTGACCGTTATAGAATAACCGTTTCACAAATGATATCGGATATGTTCCTTACGTCGTAACTACAATCCCCTTCCCTTTCATGAATGTGACCTACCGTATTAGACTATTTACCGGATTTGTAATCACATAAGCAACACGACGGGTGCCACATGTGGAGCAGGATCTGCTTACCCTTCCGGAGCACCTGAGATCACCCCTAGTTTTTGGTGGGGTTCGTGTTGTTTATTCTTTAGTTTTCTATGTTGTGTCATGTGTACTATTGTTTTTCTGTGTGTCTTTTTCATTTTTAGCCATGGCGTTGTCAGTTTGTTTTAGATTTATGAGTTTGACTGTCCCTTTGGTATCTTTCGTCCCTCTTTTAATGATACATAGGTTTGGGAAATTCAGTCTAAGATTGAAAATCAAGTTACTATCAAAGTTATGCTTTTAATATTGAAATCAAAATGAAACAATAGTACAATTACAATTGGAGCAATCTTCCCAAAAATTTACATTCAATGAGGCAAAGCAAGATTTCTTTATTCTTTTAATTATTGTTTTGCATTTATTTGCGCTCTTGCTGTTTGTTTTTGTTTAAACATTTTTTTTTAAACATTCTTACCGGGAAAAATAGTCAGCCGAATGCATATAAAACACATATATGAAACTATTTAATTTTAAACGTGGACCATTTAACAACAAAATATAATAGTGTATACATGTATAAATCAACATCGTGGGAAACTATCTTAATTGAAGTTAGTTTTCGTTTTGAAAATAAAATCTTTAAAGGCAATAATTACCAAATCACATACAATATTTCTTTAAATATTGAAGTATGTATAATGACTTTTAAAAGACGGCAAATATGATTAAACTGAAACATTATGCAATAAGATAGATTATTGTTAAAAACAAATTTTAAATTATTCGCTTGTGATTTCCAAAATTTTCGGTCTGCCTGTTCTAAGTCGATTTTCATCATTTGTTTTTAACCGAGTTATAAATTCATATAAAAACAAAACTCCCTACCTGCAAAGTTAAACTCCAGTTTTAATCATTTTAAAAAATTTTGTCAGTTTTAACAAGTAAAGGTGTAAATAGCAACTGAGCGACAATTAAATTGTCAAAATTAAAATACACCATTATTTTGGTATACCTTGATTTACGTTTGATATTTAAATAAAAAGGAGCTTTAGCATGACCTCGGGTTTTATCATAAAATGGCATTGGAAACGATATTTAAACCCAATGAGATAAAGCAGCAAAACATTTGTAAGGTATATAATAAAGATGTATTAAATTGGTGCTATGGTTGACCTCACACCATTTCAACAAAGACAAATACAATCAAATATCTACTGCAAATAATTCAAAACTCATTGACTCTAATATACGATCATGTTTTAAATTTTATAACCTTGAGGTGAACTACTAGTATTTCAAGGAACTATCCTATTGTTTTGAACAGCCGACATTAATTTTGAATCTTCTATCTAATATAAGAAATTGTCACAATACACTGGGGATACGCTTTTAAATTGAAGCTACACGAAGATTTTCGGGTAAAGCTAAAGTATTATACGTAAACAGGCGTTATGGTTTCATACTATTTATTTTGTACATGAGCAACACGATGGATACCACATTTAGAACCATATCTGATGACTCTTCCGAAGCACCTGAGATCACCCCCCCCCCTTTTTTGTTGGTATTCGTGTTGCTCAGTCTTTAGTTTTCTATGTCGAGTTTTTTTGTATTGTTATTTGTCTTTTTTGCCTTATTCTTTCCTCTTTCTTTTGCCATGGCGTTTATCAGTTTGTTTCGATTTTTGAGTATGAATTTCCTTTTGGGATCTTTTGCCTCTCTTTTTAGAATATATATTTTTATAGATCTATACCCCCAATGCTGATAGACTTAGTTTTTTTTTGTTATTTTTAAAATAAATATTCAAATTACAGAGAAATTGATATTTTCTATAATCAATAGCTTAACTTGTTGTCTCATGGGAAACAAAGATTGATGAGCAATTTAATGAAAAGTAAATATTATATCTCAACTATATTTACATATTGCAATTAAATTGTGTATTAAAGCATATAATAAATATTGCTCATTCGGAATTGTAATTACATCTTCAAATTAAATATTGACATTTATAATGAAAGATTTCATTGTGATAGATGCTTTGTGGAAATGGAGGATTGTGGAGATTAAATAAAGCAAATATCCTTGACAAATTATATAAAGCAAACATCACTAGAAAAATCATTAAAAAAACTTCAGGAGACGGAACATCTTTGCGTTATTGTTGCTGTTCCTTTCAAGCGTGACGTATTTGAAGTAAAACTCCGTATATTTCTTAATGGTATAATTTTATTGGATGAATTTGAAGAGATCATCGTGTATCAACTTCATAGCACATAAGAAGGAGAAAATATAAATACTGCCAGGTAAAAACAAACCATACAGCATATTGAATGAAATAAAATAAGTAGATATAACCTAAATAACATGTCTAAGAAGAACAGACGACACTGTGGTCAAAAGAATCTAACAGTTATACTCGTGCTTGTTCACACTATACGGACTTCAAATACAGGAGTGTGCTCTTTACGCAGAAACTGTCCCAACAAAGCTACGAGGAGGACAGATTAAAATTGATACTCCGAAAATTTTACGGACACAATTACGAATTGGTTGACCCATACAATGTGTCTTTGACCAAAGTAGCTAAGGACATTTTTACCACATGTTAGAATGTGGTTTGTCATTACGTCGTCTAATCTTTTAATTACCGAACGTGACTTGTTCCCGATTGTGACTGTTTTGCTGAGTGTGAATTCGCATTGCTATAAGCCGTGTTTTGGTACTTTTCTATCCCAAATTCATGTATTTAGTTTTGATGTTATACTTGTAATTCTCATCAGATTTTGTCAAATGTCTTGACGTCTTTTTAGACAATATACGTATAGTGTCTTGAAATATGAAATTTATTTGTATGAGGCTTAGAACCGGGGGAAATGCGAGGTTCTACCGAGCATTTCCACTGTTTCGTGCCGAATACAAATAAATTTCATATTTCAAGACACAATACGTATATTGTTTTTATACTGAAATCGATAAAACATTAAAAAATTAAAAAAAATATGTAACAAATATTATTAAAAAAAGTGTTTGGAATTTCCCTCTTGGGGTACCATTTTTGGGGTATTTCCCTATGACCGTAGTCCAGGCGGCAGGACATTGACATTGTAAGGAATTAAAAAGAAAAAATGAACTTAATAACAATAAACATGGTATATAAATTACCAATTTGAAGACATACTGTCATAACAAGTTTAAATTCATAAAAGTTTGACCATTGTTACTACACGTTGTCATGGTTGTGACGTGACGTTGTTGAAGAAATATAGTAGTTCCGGTAAGAAGGCGGGGCTTATAGGTTAGTTGAGGTCATTGACGTTTAAAGCTAACGTTTATACGTATAGCTTTATCTGTATAGTAAAATAGCTGATTGCAGTATTATAGGGTTATTGCATGGATATTGGGGAATATTGTCCCGAGTAGAATTTTATATTGCACGAGCTTGCGAGTGCAATATATGTTCTACGAGGGACAATATTCCCCAATATTCATGCAATAACCCTTTTATTGTAGTTATATAATATTTGAAAGTAAAACTTGGTTTAAACCAAAATTTTGTGGTTGATGACGTCATGAATTTTGAAGATTTATTGCACTAGTGCAAAATTAAAATTTATTGCACGCTAACTTTTGGTTACTTTCTGTGGGAAATATTATATTAATATACAATAAAATTGGTTATATTCATGTGTTATGGTAAAGAAAATTAATTACCGTTTTCATTTATTCGATTTGATTTGGTTCAACGTAATTTGTATGATGTATTACGTTTTCTTGTTTGATTCAGAATTAACCGGACATTGAATATAGTTAATTTTCTAATTGCTACCTCAGTTTGATATTAATAAGTTTTGCAATTTTCATATTAAATGTAATATCAGTATTTAGTACAAATATAATTTTAAATCAATCTTAATTTTATCTAATTTTTGATAGATAGTTTTATTCATTCAAATGTGACGTCAATTTTTGTGTACTGTTTTACAAATTCAAATGTGACGTCATTTTTTTGTCCCTTTTTTTACAATTTTAAATGTGACGTCACTTTGCGTTGAGGCTTTGACTAATTCGGGTGTGTCTATTTTTAATGTGTTGGATTTTGTAAGTCTTGTGTGGACGAAACGCACTTCTGGCGTATTAACTTATAAACCTGGTGCCTTTTGTTAGCTATTATTCGTGTGTTTGTTTGTCAAATATGTTCTCCTATTTATTTGTATTTTAGTCCTGTAATGTTGTGTTGTCATTTTAATGTTATATTTAACATGGCAATTAAAGCGGGAGGTTTGGCATGCCACAAAACCAGGTTCAGCCCACCATTTTTTCTTTAAAAATGTCCTGTACCAAGTCAGGAATATGGACATTATTATATTGTAGTTCGTTTCTGTGTGTGTTACATTTTAACGTTGTGTTTCTTTTGTCTTGTTTGTTTCCTCTTATATTTGAGTGTGAATTCACATTATTATAAGACGTGTCACGGTACTTTTCTATCCCAAATTCATGTATTTAGTTTTGATGTTATATTTGTTATTCTCATCGGATTTTATCTAATGCTTAGTTCGTTTCTGTGTGTGTTACATTTTAATGTTGTGTCGTCATTTTCCTCTTATATTTAATGCGTTTCTCTCGGTTTTGGTTTGTGATCCGGATTTGTTTTTTTTTCTATCGATTATTGAGTTTTGAACATCGGTATACTACTGTTGCCTTTATATTTACAATTAACAGGAACCCACTTACAAGGTGGGTTTGAGGTGTGGGGGAGGGGGGGTTCAACTCTGGTGCTCTGGAAAGGTAAGCTATGTTAAGTGTCCATGCTCCCATCCCATAGTCACACTGTGTAATCACATGAAGGCGTATTCATGTATTTTCCAGTCTATATTTGGGGGGGGGGGGGGGGGGGGGATTCTTACATGATTCTTATCGCTGCTCATTCAATTTTCGGAATCAAAAAATTTACTATAAATAGTAAAATCACAAAAAAGATACCAGGACTAAATTTTGTATATACACCAGACGCGCGTTTCGTCTAAAAAAGACTCATCAGTGACACTCGAACCCAAAAAAGTTGAAAAGACCAAATAAAGTACGAAGTTGAAGAGCAATAAGGACCAAAATTCCTAAAAGTTTAGCCAAATACAGCTAAGGTAATCTAAACCAGTGTTTTCACATGCATGAAGCAACAACACAACCAAAGCAAGATAATGCACGTTACTATGCAGAACAGACGGGTTATCTTAAGTATGCATTTTAGTGTTTATTGAGAGGATAAAAACTGCGTCAAAAACATTTTTAGTCTGCAATTTCCGATAATAGAGATTCTTTCAAGCAAATCTTTAAATGGTTAATTGAATTTTTATTTTAAATCTCAACCGACCTTGTTAAGAGATAAATGTCTTAATTGGTTTTCCCTTATTTTTAATCAGTTTACTAAATCAACAAATGGTTCATTAAATTATCGAATTTTCTGTCGAGACATTTTAACATTTATTTTACGTAGAACATTAATTTCAGATAAGAAGCAAATAATTGTTAATTTAAAGTTGAAAAATAATAACTCCAGAATGCAAAAAGAAAAATATCAGTATATATGTTACACAAAAATATGACATATCTACCAGTATCAAATACTATAATCAACATTCAACCTTATGATTATATAAAATCTTTTTAAAACACAATTTTGTCTCCAAAGTAGAAAAAGTTATGTTAAATTATTAGTAATATATATTAAATGCAACAAACATAAGAATAAGAGAAATCGATTTCAACTTAGGAATGAAAGAAACCGAATTGCGATTAAAAATGTGTCACGTTCTTTTATGGTCCGATCAAGAAAATGCAATGAAATCACTAAAAATTTGAAATGTTGTTTGATGTCAAGTTATTATGTCACAACACCAACCTAGTAATCTGATTGCAAATAATAAATAAGCCATATACCGTGTCATTTTGTCAATTGCCTCTTCAAATTTCTGATTGTATTCAGAAAGAAAATACAATCGTTCAATATCAATGCCAAAATGTAATATAACTTCAAGTGGTATTAAAATTATAATTGTCTTTTTACTACAATACACATTACAGTTTTTTGGACTGCTGTTAGTGACGTGTTTTCCTTCAATTTTACCAAATCTTACTGTATTACTGAATAGTTTTTTTTCTCTATCTGATATATATCATTAAAATAATCAATAAAACAAAACCTGTCTAAAAAGGTGAATTAATAAATGAAGATCAAAATTAATTGAAATTCGTGCGTTCGAAATAGAGAGGTAGATACCAATATGACAACGTAGATGACGAAAATATACAATCAAACAAATCCCAGCCAAGCACAGTTTAAGAGAAGGACTATGCAAGAGCAAATACAGCTAAACAGATGTAGGGAAGAGAAAAAGGCTAAAAAAAAACTATCAAACAGACACAGAACCAAGCAAGACCCAATATTGCATAGTATAGTCAATGAAAAGGACCAAACATGACCAAAAAAACTGCTGTGCACAGGTAAGGAAAAGCACTAGGTATGTAGGCATGACAAAATACAACCACCACAAGTTAAAAACGAGATCAACACACTATGACACATGTAGAGGAATGGACTAGGCATGGTCATGCACAAATGTGATGCAGATAATGAAAAAGGTAAGACAAGACCAGATACAATGCAACACAATAAAAATCAATGTAGATAAAGGCAATAGTAGCCTAGTATACCGCTGTTCAATAGGTATAAATCGATTTAACTGAAACAAATCTTGATCTCAAACCAAACGGCGGAAAACATATCAACTATAGGAGGAAAACAACAGAACAACAGAAACAATGAACAAAAATAAACGCAAACATACAACGAACTATTTGATTACAAATGGGTGTTAAAACAGTATTGTATCCCATAGGTATTGTTGGCTTCAAGAAAGGCAGCAACTTGTTGCTACATAATTGTCAATACATCCCGACACAGACAAAGGAAAGGACAATACATGTTGGTACAGGTAAAAACGTGGACTATCGTGTGTCCCCAGAAAGGCAGCAACTTGTTGTTTCATATATAAGTCAACAAATATGAAAATATAATTCTTTTAACAGGCTATCAGCTAATAACGAAGAATTCACTGTTTTAAAATCTGTCTGTTTTATAAGAGGTAGGGAAAATATTATCTTTATTAAAGTTTGTTTCATTCACAGGGTCAAAATAAAAGATGCTTAAGTCTATAGAAAATTGAATATTGAAGAATCTTTATTATTTTTTAGTTTTAGTACTTTTCAACAGTTTTACACATTGCAAAACATAAAATGCTATTCAGGCCACATATTACTGTTGAAAGCATTTGTATACAAATTGTAGATTCTGCATGCTTGTGTCATTTTTCATCGAATGATGTGTCTACCAAAATAAATTAAAACGAATCAGTAACTTTACTTCCAACAAAATTTGGTTAAGCTTTATTATGTCAATCATGAATATTTGAAGATAAATACTCAGATTTGACAGAATAGTTAAAATAACCGTTTTCGACTATTTTTATGTAATCTATTTAGAAAAAAGGCATGATATTGTTAAAACTATAAAGTTCACATATTAGGCTCTGATATTCTGAATTTGTTGAAGATTGACTTTTTAATTGACCCTGGTGTGCAACAAAATCAAGGAAAAACTAAGCTTACCTCAAATATGAACTTAACTTTGTTGACAGCAGACATGTCATAAATTGGTCTAGCTTGCGTCAATTACTTAGTAAATAATAAAGTCTATTTTAATGATCGAATGTCTGATTAAACAGAAGAAATAATGAATATTTCCGATAACAGAGGCAAACAATGAAACAATAAAATTCAAAAATTTCGATCGGAAAATAATTACAACTGAGAATATAAACTATAATAAAGGTATACCAACTTTCTGTAATTAAAGGATACGACCTAATATCGTTCATTAAACACTTAATTGTTTTACAGGTTAGAACAGTGAAGATTCAAATGGGAACCGCATTGATTAGACATACTGTAAACACTTCTGATGGGGGAATAATTACGAACTCTGGTTATTGTAATATAACAATTATCAGGACGAGAGGCAATGCTAAACAAAATGAGTTCAAAACAGGAGTCAAAATTTGGAACTACAGAGAACAAATATAAACATTGCAAATCAGAAGTGACAAGTGAAGACAATTCACAAACATTACAAATCAGAAATGACAAGTAAGGACAATACATAAACATTTAAAATCAGAAGTGACAAGTAAGGACAAAACATAAACATTGCAAATCAGAAGTGACAAGTAAGGACAAAACATAAACATTGCAAATCAGAAGTGAAAAGTAAGGACAATACATAAACACTGCAAATCATAACTGACAAGTAAGAAAAATACATAAACATTGCAAATCAGAAGTGACAAGTAAGGACGATACATAAATATTGCAATTCAGAACTGACAAGTGAGGACAATACGTAAACATTGCAAATCAGAAATAATAAGTAAGGACAATAAATAAATATTTCAAATCAGAGATAGAGAAAAAAAACAAATCCGGATTACAAACTAAAACTGAGGGAAACGTATCAAATATAAGAGAACAACGACACAACAGAGACACATCACCGAAATGTAACACACACATAATCGAACTATAATGTAACAATGGCCATTTTCCTGACTTGGTACAGGGCATTTTATGAAAAAATGGTGGGTTGAATCTGGTTTTGTGCCATGCCAAACCTCCCGCTTTAATGGCAGTGTTAATTATATCATTAAAATGACAACATTATACGACAGGGTTACAATAAATAAACAGATAAATTGGAGAAAATATAGGACAGAGAAACAAACGAATAATAGCTATCAAAAGGTAACAGGTTAAAAAATATTTGTATACACCAGACGCGCGCTACGTCCACACACAACTATGCTCAGATGTAAAATATTTGAAAGCCATAACAACTACAAAGTTGAAATAACAACAAACACTTATCTCTAATACTGGAAAATATTCAGACGTAACATGATATTTTGTAATTCCAGATGTATAATTAGATATCAAAGGTACCAGGATTAAAATTCATTACGCCAGACGCGCGTTTCGTCTTCATAAGAATCATCAATGACGCTCATATCTAAATAGTTATAAAGCCAAACAAGTACAAAGTTGAAAAGCATTAAGGACCCAAAATTCAAAAAAGTTGTGTAAATTACAGCTAAGGTTATCTATTCCTGGGATAAGAAAATTCTTAGTTTTACGAAAAACATTAAGTTTTGTCAACAGAAAATTAAAAAAAATGACCTTATAATTGATATTCATGTCAACACCGAAGTGTTGACTACTTGGCTGGTGATACCACCGGGGACAAAACGTCCACCAACAGTGGGATCGACCCAGTGATGTTAATAGTTATCAAAGGTACCAGAATTATGATTTAATACGCCAGACGCGTGATTCGTCTTCATAAGACTCATCAGTGACACTCATATCTAAATAGTTATAAAGCCAAACAAGTACAAAGTTGAAGAGCATTGAATGAATGAATGAATGAATGAATATTTTATTTGCAAGAAGCATATACATGCTATGGCAAACGAAAATATGTACACTATATGACAAACAAAAGACAGCAGAGAACAGTAGGTACAGAGTATACAATAATATTATGACAATATATGTGATATAATTTTCCAAGCTGCATTTAAATAATTGCATAGTTTTTACTGTCAGAGATTTAGAATGAGCCTGTAATAAATTATCTAACTGGCTAAGATTCTATTGGATTGAATGAATTTTACAATTGAGAGCACATCACTAAGGAAAGATAGTTATATATGAATGGTCTAACAAGTATGGGTATTCAGCACCCAAACGTTGATTATATTGCTATAGTATCATTGTTGCACTATCCCAGTATACAATCTAGAAAGTATGGGGTCTAAATGGCACTTGAAAATAAAACAGTACAACACAACAACAACAACAAAAAGTGAAAATGTCGATGATGTATTTGTAAATATCGTGCATGGTTAAACAATAAAAGGCATTGATTGATTGGTTCCTCCTGATGTGTACTTTAGGAGATAATAAAGTCGAGAGTATCAATTTATTGAATTGACAAAAAAATTGAGAATAATTAAAGATAAAGAAAATGTCCAAGCAGAATTAAAGGTTTCGCGTGTCGGTCGAATAAAGGACTCCGAGTATAACTTCCACTGTCTAATGAATACTTTATTAGTTTGACTGTTTTATGATCCCAGTACCTTTCAGTGACCCTCCAAATGAGGCCTTTTTCTTCATTTTGTTTTAGATTAAGCTAGCTATAAAACCAGGTTCAACCAATTATTTACGTTGGAAAATGCATGTACCAAGTCAGAAATATGACGTTTGTTTTCCATTTGTTATATGTTGTGTTTGACAGTTTGTGAATTTTTGCTTTTTTAAATTTACATTGGATATAAGAAAGAAGATGTGGTATAATTGCTAATGAGACAACTCTCTACAAAAGACAAAATGACACAGAAATTGACAACTTTAAGTCACCGTTCTTGTTTTGTTTTAAAAAGGGCCTTGTCGTGAAAAAATTAATAATGTTCTATTCGAATAACTAAGTGATGTCGATCCATTATAGTCTGAAGTGCTATGGACAAGTTTTAAAAACAATATTTGTTGTTCTTTGGATTATCGTAACTTGAATACCTTGAAGATTTTATAGACAAACGTAATGTTTGCCATTCTATTTACTCATAAGAAGGAATATCTGAGTATTGCTATTATTTCTCAAGAACGAACATAAAGGAGACACTATTTGTTTTCATTTTTGAATTTCTCTATTCATTTTACGATAACATTAAACATAATTTATATGGTAGTAAAGTATTATATATGTCAAAAGGTTGAACAATGTTCTTATAGGTCAATATTTAATCATTCAATACAAATAATTTTAATTTTAAGTAATAAATAAGAATTACAAGGCAAGTTTTCAATTGATACTCAGTCACATATTGTGACTTGATAAATGTAAACTATAACATGAAGTGATATACCAATTAACAACAAGATTAAAAAAAAAAAAAAAAATTATGACCTCCATAACGAAATCATAATTTCAAAATTTTTTTTTTTATCATACTATCTTGAGATTTTTGTTATATATAAGGAAGTTTAAACTGGTTATACGGTCCTTTGCACGGTTGTTGACTTTTGTTAACTAAGGCATTCCGCCAGCATCATTTATTAGTGGCGATGAAAATATCTTCAGATGGATAGAGTATGATTTTTACTGTAATTCGTATTAAACCCGAAGTGTTACTGAGGTTTAGAAACATGGTCACTTCCTTCCGACGGGCAGAAAAACCCTAAGAAAAAAAATACGTTTGGCTGTGCGGTTTGTATAAATTAAAGCCCTATGCAATCAGATGTCTAATCCTTTGCCCCAGAGAGAGAGAGAGAGAGAGAGAGAGAGAGAGAGAGAGAGAGAGAGAGAGAGAGAGAGAGAGAGAGAGAGAGAGAGAGAGAGAGAGAGAGAGAGAGAGAGAGATTCATTGGCGTCCAAGTAGTATCATATTGACAACCGTATCCATCGCATTTAAAATTTGTAAAAGGTTTTCGTCCTGATTTCGCATGAAATAAATGCCAACTAACGTTAGAAAATACTTTGTTTTTCCAAAAATTCGAAAATATGTAAACAGTTAGTTATAATTGTTACCATAGCAATGATAATTTATGTAAACACAGCCGTATTAACGACATGCTTGGTGATTCCCTGGGACAAGTAAACCTCAACTTGCATTGTCATCGATCCAGTGGTTGTAAAGAAACTCATCATAGTTAACAAAAATAACATTTAGTACGCCAGCTGACGCTTGGATAAAATATAATTTTTAAAAGATAATACAGAAACACGTAATCTATGACAAGACAGCCCACAATGTCCCCATTTTAATGCCAAAACATGAACTAGAATTATTAATTTGATTAACTTTACACTTACGCACTTTCTTACACTGCTCCAATTTAATGAAAAAGTGTATAACTATGTTGCTCTTTTGAAATACAATTTCATACAAAAAATAAGCAAGAATATTGCGCGAAAATAAAGCGTACTCCTTTTATTTGTTGGTTCTTATACCGGTATATAACGCTGTTCGGTCATACATGTAAGGCATTCTTGTGTTTTATATGAAGATACGGATGCAGAAATGCAAAAAATTGGGGGTTCAAAGAGTCCCAACTTGAAAATAAGATTACAGTCAATCTAATTTTGTTATATCTGAGTGGAAAAGATGGGCTTCAACTGCAATAACACTGTCCAAGAAACTGAGAATTGTCGCTTAATATGCGTTCATTTTCGATGAAATATAACATCAGTATTATATCGTTCGTTTTTTTTTGTGTGTTTGTTTGTGTGTTTGTTTGTTAGTTATGTTTTTTTCTTTTTTTTTTATTTAAGTTGTCATGACCTAAGCTTAATCTTTGACTTGGTTTAGCGCTATAAACCAGGTTCAATCCACCATATTCTACATTTGAAAATGAATCTGACAGTTGTTGTCCATTCGTTTGATGTGTTTTTATCATTTAATTTTGCCATTTAATTAGGGACTTTCCGTTTTGAATTTTCCTCGGAGTTCAATATTTTTGGAATTTTACTTTTTTTCTGTGTCTGTTACATGTAAACCTGTACTTAAATACTTTATTTTCGTCTTTGAGTTGCATTTGACTTTGACCCTTTATCTGGTAATACAGTTCCTGTGTACCCGTCTTTCATAAAAAAAAAAAATGATATAATTTTATAATGAGCAACCCATTCCTGGTTGGAAAATGTTTGTTGAATATGTTGCCAAGCTTATTTCCAGTGCATCGACAGATTGTACGGAAACAAATGTATATCACTTAATTATTTAACGTAACTATTAAAATCAACACGTATACACAATACTTCGTGACGACAGTTAATCACTGATAAATAGTTGTTATATTATTCTGTGGAACAATGCATATAACATCAACTGTAAAAACAATAAAGCATAAAATCTGCACTACATTTTCAAAATAAAATATAAACCTTATAGTTAGATTCTTTATCACGTCCAAATAATCTTGTAATTTTGATTTGGCACTACTACTGCTAGAACTTAGGTAGAATTTCAAGAAACTCGGTGTTATATTATTTTGAAGAACTTACCGTTTATCTGTTATCCTCTGTCTTTATTGATTGTGAACTTCGTCAAAGTAGCTTGTCACGTGTCTCGGAAATATATCATCTATTGACGAGGAAATCATCCGTCTTAGATTGTACGGATTTACTACCTATATTAATAATATGTTTTATTGATTTACAGGTATTGATGTGTTATTAATTTTATCAAATTTATCTCCGAATTCCTTGGTAGACATTCAAACGTAACAAATTCTATAGTCTCTAACAGTTAAACTGGTTGAGATTTTTAATTGATTAAATGGGTATTGTTTTAAATAATTACAACTTGTCTAGATGAAATAAAATGATAGTTTAACTGGGCGACAGAATATCAGAACAAACCTGGATTATTAAAAGTACGGTAGTTTATAAAAGGACGAATATCATTAGATGGGGATTTATTTCATTTTTTTTTACTTAGATACACCATAAATATTTTTAGAATATATAAATCAAGTGAAAAAAATGAGATTATCGCATGAACTCTGAAAGGAGTGTTATTGGTCACATCTTCATGGTAAACGTCTTCCGATGTGTATATATCTAACGCCATGCGAATACAGACTCAAAATCTCTCGACAGGGTATAGGACGAATATACTTGTATATATGAAGATCGAGGACCTCGAATACCTGTCTCTCATACAGTTGGGACATAGAAATACACTACTGGTCAACAAATATGGGAACGTGCATAGTGTCGAATTTAGTCGTTGATAACTTTGAAGGAGCATTTTTTTCGTAATGAGCACATCAATGCTGATGACGTCTGTGACATGTTACAATGCACGCATATATATAGTTTTCCACAAACCAAAGTAGCAAAAATTAAATTGTGGTTGCAGTAAATCGTCCTGAATCAGAACAACATCTTTTGTATCACCGGGAACATATATTCCATCTTAAGGATTTTTGCTCCTCGATTTTTTGATTTTTTGCCAAATTTTCGGAATCCCCTAGTTTTATCCATGTATTGTCATTAAAAAAAATGCCCACTAACACCTATTTTTCTTTTCATAATTTTATTACATAAAGATTCCAAAACCGTATTTCAAAATTTTATAAAATTCTTGTAATTTTTTTCATAGTTTTAATATATGAAAAATCTAGAGAGAATTATTTCCCGCCAAATTTTCAATGGCTTATATCTCGAAAACGAGCACACCGACCCTCCATTTTTTCTACTTTTTTAGTTTCTTTATTTATATACTATCAATTCATAAGTCTTTTAAAAAGCTTGTTATTTTTTAACAGAGTAGCGAACATCCTTAAGCTCGATCGCATTCGGACAAAAAATTTAGTTATATATAAACCCTACTATCACTTTCCTTCTTATTCAATGAAATAACACTACGCACACAAGAACTGAAAATACAATCTTTACATGTAAATCACCTTCCTATGAAATAACACAAATAAAGCCATATATTTAACATATCAGAGAATACTCCCAGTTACTCAAAACAAGCTCAAAGCTGAGTGCCCTGTAACATGCCATAATTCCTTACACTATAATATCCCTGACTGTATTTCACAGTAGATTATATAAACCTATCATAAACAGAACTAGAAAACATCATCTTGTGCCGTGACAAGGACAAACCGGTACATAATGTCAATGCACAAAACATACGAAGCAGTTATTTAATCTTGATTCAACTAAAATTAACGACTAAAAAGCATCTAATAAGTCTCTATATATCAGCTAATTAAGACCGAAACAAATTCTTAAACTTGATAGCCTTATACATATTGATGCCGTCAAATCTTAATATGATTTTTATCTTTAAAAAACTAAATCAAGAAAAGAGCTAAGCACGCATGAAATTTATAAAGTCTCATATTTGATGCCAAGGGTTATCTTTTGAAAGATGTTAAGCAATACAGCACCTTAACTGCTTTCGAAGACCCAAAACATTCAAAAGTTGCACATACCAACATTAAGATAAGTATAATCACAATCTAAACTTTATAAAACTACAACTACTTGAAACCGTTCAGAAACAACCAGAGTATTTTCACAAGTAATTTGAAAAAAAATCCCGCGAAGTTCGCCAACTTTTTTTTTAATAAAAAGAATTATTCGTTTAGAAAAGGACAACAATATTTCATCCACCTAAAAAAAGATTGGAAACATTGGAGTCATGTCACAAAATACACTCTTTCCTCGTTTTGTCGAAACTGATGTACACGGGAAAATTCTGATAAAAAATTGTCTTGATCCTTTTCTAAATAAATGTATGAATGTTGTAGATATTCGAATATTTCAGAAATAAATAAAAATTCATATCACAATACTACTGAAATCCGAGGAAAACTCACAAAGAAAAGTCCCTATAGTCAATTTGCAAAATCAAAAGCGCAAACACATCAAACGAAATGAGAACAACTGTCGTATTCCTGACTTGGAACAGGCATTTTCGTATGCAGAAATAGTGGATTAAACTTGGTTTTATAGCTAACTAAAACTTTTCTTGTTTTGACAACGATGTGTGAACAAAACAAACTGACACGATAAGCATAAATGTGAAAAATAGGGGTACAGCAGTCTGCATTGTGTAATCACCATAAAACCAAACAAATATTTAAACAAACATTTACCGTGACACAATAACACTATGACAGGATATATAAGTACAGAGCCATACCATATATTACAAAGACACAAAATGGCATAAAACCAAAGCATATAAGCAAGAATATAAAAATGAATAATAACATTACAAAAATGAAAAATAATATAAAAATGAAAAATAATACAAAAATGAAAAAAAATGAGAATACAAAAATTATCATAGAAAAATGACAGGATGTATAAGTACAACGCCCCGTCATTTTTCAAAGATTTACGAAAAGGCATATAGAATAACATATTGGCAAAAAATAAAAGACAATAATAAAACATTTATCATAGAAGAAAAACACAATAACGGGATGTATAAGTACAGAGCCACGTCAAATGGGTACCACCAAAAACAGACTAAACAGCAAAAGTAATATTCATAAAGACAAATAAAAGAATACTATAATACGTTATTAAGATGACACACAACGTCGGTACCAAGAATATACACAATACGCCTATAAGTAGACATTTGCGGAAACTAGGGTCTATACCTAGGATTACACTGTTAAATTAGACTTACGATTACAGGTGACAAAAACAAGGGATCATATCAAAATACAAAAACAAACCAATAATACAGATTTTCAAAATAGCAAATGGTGTCTTCTATACATAAAAAAAGATGTAAACAACACGTTAAAATTTCATGTGTCATAAGCGCTTTTCTGGAATTACCATCAGGATCGCACAAAGCCGAATATTTGATGACACGGTTTTATAAAGACCGAATGTGTAGATAGATGTATGATTTATATTATCAACAGGAGCAATAGACTTTCCCTGTGAAACAGGGTACTTTTAATACAATGGTTAGTATACGAAAACTAGCAAAAATATTGTTCAGAGGATACTCTTCAAACTGTTTCATTTGAAATAGTAATGTTGATGTCGTTTTTGTTATGCACGATTACAACTTTGTATCCGGAATTGTTGCCTTGTCGACTTAAATAGATTGTGATTTTTTTGGCAATTTCTTCTCGCCTGCTACACGTTTGCACTTTTTTTTTTTTATCTCTAACAATAAATTGAATAAATTTAAGTATAAACTTGTGTTGGAATGAACAACGTCGCAGTGAGACTCACTGAGAGATCACGGGTTGTACCGTGGATCGGAACACCCCTTTTCTTGCCAATCAATGCTTTTGAATAGTAATAAATGGTCGATATTCCTCTTTATCTTGGGTTCAGTTGTAATCCCATTTTGAAAATGGCTGGATCGACCCATGTTTCGTAAGTGCACTCTATATAACAATTCCATGAAAATAGTACCAGTCCTCGGAAAAGGGGTTAAAACTCATATTTCGCACATACCAGTCCCATCTATGTTCATGGGGGGTAATTATCGACACTGCGAAAACAAAACAAAAAACGTCTATACTTAATGATTCAAAAGATCTCTAACATCAATTGCATGAAAGAAACACAACTTGGAACTCGTTTGTCATTTTTTGTTTGTTGATGTTGAAAACATAGATAGTCAAGTATTAACTATTTGAGCACACATATTGAAACGTAGTCAGTGGATTAAATAAATTAATAATGTAACTACAAAGTCAAGGAAGATTCCAAAGCTCAAATGTTCGAATGTTCACAAACTGTCTTTAAAGTTGAATTGTTCGAATGTTCAATACCTCACACGGACACGTGATCGCATAGTGGTAATACTGTTCAGTCCTAATGGAGAACATTCGGATATTAGGTGCATGGGTTCCAGCATATCCACGAGGGGGAGACCTTGGCGTAATCTCCGGTATCAATCCGTCCTCTGGTACGAGTCCAAACTGGATCTTATATAGTTCAGAAGGGTCATCCATCAGCTTTCAACAATAGCCATAAATGTCAACAGTTTATAGAGTAGTCTAGCTATTAAATAATACATGTACTAGGTTGGGCAGTTGACCATGCACAATGCAATTAACGCCAGCAGAATACATGTACCATAAATGTCTGGAAGCTAAATGTACTTTTATTAATACACCTTGCTAAATATTGTTCTGATAACACATTGTGTTACAATATTCATACATTTCAACTGAGTCAGACGTACAGTATAAACTATATTTCGACATAGAAAAGTTCGTTGATAACTGTTTTTTTGTGTTTTTTTTTAATTGAAACCAAGAACGTAGACAAAAGTGTTTGTCCTATTCAGGAAGAACAAAAGATTTCAAAATGATACCGAACGGCAAGTGAAATTTCATGAAGAATAAATAGCTCAATAACACCTGTCTGCTGTATGTCCTCATTTTCTTTAAAACAAAATAAAAGAGAGAAAGTATGTCTTAACATAAACATGATAACATGCTCGATGGTTGATTGCACCTTTCCTAACACAAAGTATTGCTGACTTTTTTTAGCAACTGTCCCAATCTAGCGACTGCAACGACAATTGCGATATTTTGTGTGTCTTATGCTAAATTTATTTTTGAAATAATGCTATTTCATTCTCTCATACTTCGTACATTTACAGCATTTTCAACCTAGATAACACCGTATACAATAATTAATTTAAACCACATTGCTGCAAATAAAAAATAATGTTGTTCAAAAGTCCCTAAACAAATGGCAAAATGAAAATCTCAAACGCATAAAACGAATGTAGAAAATGATGAATTGAACTGGTTTTATAGCTAGCTAAACCTCTCACTTGTATGACAGGTGCATCAAATTCCATTATATTGACAATGATGCGTGAAGAAAACAATCATTGCTTTATTAATTTTAAATTTTTATTTATGTACGTTAAATCCACCCATAAACGGTTGAAAACTTTTAAGTACTGGGACCGAATGGCTAAATTGATTAACATTGGCTCTGACGTAGAATCGCGCATTTGACGTCAAATTTTCAATTCTGTTCTATGAACTATGAACAACAAAATTATGTATTATAAAAAAATGTCCGTTCTTCATTTACATTGTATACCTTACCTTATAACAAAATTATTTTAATTTACCTGAATTAATTATTCTATTTGGCGGCATTTTGTTCAATTCTGTTTTTCTGAAATTGTTTAATATATAATCCTTTATTTTATTGATTTTGTACTTATCATAGATCAATTTATTCGTTCAGTGTATTATGTCTTTTGATTGGTTTAAGCCATATTTTTGTTTTTGGGGGGGGGGGGGGGGGGGGGGGTCATATTTTAATTGATATTTTATAGTGTGTCTTTTTTATGTTGTGATGTTACACTATTATTTCGGATAAGGGTAAGGGCGGACACATATACAAAAACGTTTGAAACCCGCTGCATTTTTTTGCACCTGTCCTTAGAGAGAGTTGTCTCATTGGCACTCATACCACATCTTTTTATATCTATATCATAACCACATCACAGATTAATGCCAATTCTGATCATTTGAAGGTTCCTACTATGTATTGGTTACCTAAACTACACAATAAATCAATAAATATCGTTTCATCGCGGCCTCTAGTAAGAGTTCTACAACTAATATTTAAATGAACGTATCATAAACTTTTGTAATAACATATATGAAATAGTGGATTTAACTAACTTTTGAGTGTAATACATTCTTTATATGTTTAGATAATTACATGCTTTTGGTGGTCCTTTACATTCTGTTGAAATTTTTGACTTTTCAACTTTTTTACACTACACTTCATTTTTCAACTCATTTAAAGCCCTTTTCTATAATTAGAAAGGTAGGTATGCTAGAAATACTTACTAGGGAGTGTTGAGATGATTAAAGCTGTTAATTTTCTCCTCAAAATATTGATGTACGTTTCGACAACAAAGTTTATCGACAGGTTGTAGGTAATCATATGGGCACTAATTGCACCCCTTTAATAGCTGACTTGTTTACTGTTATGAATCACAGTTTATGACCAAACACAATAAAGACCCGTGCATTTAATTGACAAATTCAACAACACTTATAGTTATCTTGATGAAATGTTTCGTAACATAATTAAGAATTTTCGAAATACACTGCCGAAATTGACCCAAAGGAACTTACTTTAAATAAATCAATGTAAGAGTTAATAACTGTCCTTTCCTATATTTTGATATTTTAGTTTTACACCGGAAACTATCTACCAATATGTACCATTTGTATTGTTAATTTTTCTTTTTTGGATGGAGATGTTCCTTTGGCACCATCTTACGGTGCTTATACTCGTTCGCTATGTCCGTGACTGTTGAGACGTTTTAGATCTTTGTCGACGTATTTGTTTTGTTTTTTTTTTAATTTATTAAGATTATAACATAATGCTGACTGCTGTACGTACCCGTATTCTTAACATTTTAACTTATTACGTCGGTTTGTTTTGTTTACACATCGTTGTTAGTACAATGTTAATTGTATGCGACTATTTCAAGTGAGAGGTTTAGCAAGCTATACATCCGGGTTTAATCCACAATTTTCTACATAGAAAAATGCCCGTACAAAGTCAGGAATATGACAGTTTGATGTGTTTGAGCTTTTGATCAAACGAATGGATAATAAATGTCATATTCCTGACTTGGTACAGACATTTTCTTCAGTAGAAAATGGTGGAATAAACCTGGTGTTATAGCTAGCTAAACCTCTCACTTGTATGACAGTCGCATTAAATTCCATTATATTGACAAGCATGTGTGAACAAAACTTACAGACATAATACGTAAAAATGTCAAAAAAGGAGCACAGCAGTCACCATTTTGTTTTAGATAAATCACTATGAAACAAACAAATGTGTACCAATAAAGTACAAAAAGCATATAGATAAAGTATATTAGCAAAAATGAAAAGACAAGAATACAAAAAGTTACCATAGCACAATAACACAACGACGGGGTGTACAAGTATCAGGCCATTGTGGCAGAGTCATATTTGATTGATATATTAAATATGATATTGTTGATTATTAATTTTAATAATATCATAGGGAACATGTTTACTAAGTTTCAAGTCGACTGGACTTCAACTTCATCGAAAACTACCTCAGGGCGACCAAAAACTTAGAGAACGTACGTTTAATGCGCTCTGGATATACCCCCTGTACAATACTGTACATAAAATTGCATTAGGAACGGTTCTTTCTCTTTATCTTGTCTAGATTGTGGTGCAAATTCGTCTATTATACTTCGTATCTTTATGCAATTTGATAATTATCAAGAAAACGCGAATAGCTGGGTGACAACTATAAAATTGCTTATTATAATGGGCATGGAACGACTCTGTTCCCTTAATTGTTTGCTAAGAATTACACGGAATTTCTGCCCAAAGCTTAAGTGGGAACAAAGAATCTTCAGTTACATAGTATTCGGTCAGATAATCGGCGAATTTGACACATCACTTGTGTTTCCATGATGAACATATAAACAGCTTAAACATTAAACCAGTACAAATTACTGTTCATGGTTATAGTAAGGCGAGTATTATTCAACCAGGTACGTTTTCACTAAAATGGCCTAATAAAACAGGTGAAGGAATTAATCCTGTGCTAAAATGGGCTCTAATAATGTCCCCTAGTAGTTTAAAAAAATTCGCTAAAATGTCCTGTGCCCGACACCATTTATTTAGTGGTAAATTTGTAGTTCAATGGTATTTGTAATGCTGTTATATAAGTTAACATATATATATATATTAGATTGTAATTAGATCAGTTTAGAAGAACAGCTAATGTTAGGTCAATGATATTTGTCATTTGTATCATTTTGCAAAATCTGTTTGAGTTCAATCGAACAATATTTTCTTAATTCCGTTTGTAAACAGTGAGAGGTTATTGATTATAAAACTAACAAGTCAAAACTTTTTGATGATGAAGATTTAAATTTTTAATATTAAAAAATGATTTTCTAATATTAGAAAATGATTTCTTAATATTAAAAAATGATTTTCCAATGTTAAAAAATTATTTCTTAATATTAAAAAATGAATTTCTAATATTAAAAAATCATTTATTAATATTAGAAAATGAATTTCTAATATTAGAAATTACTTTTGATT